>NC_079418.1:10672566-10795066 GCF_026213295.1 Gadus chalcogrammus
CAGGCTTAGGCCGGGAAGCGGGGTTACCATGGTTACCAACACCTCCATTTAGATGTGGCCTGGTTACCCGGGCGACTTGCGATATGGAGCAGGCTGTCATTGGAGTGCCCTTGAGTGCTCTACATCTCCCAGCCCAGCTTGATCTCCCTCACTCCTGCTCTCCAGAACACCAGACCGGGTCCCCCAGCCCGGGAGATCAGCTCACACACCACGACGGACCCACGACCAAGGCAGCAAATACTGCCGTGTTAAACCTCGGCCCCCACAAAGAGTCTGGGGTAAAAATAGCAGTGATAGAATTCGGCCTAATTCACAGTTCATCGCCGGCAAACCAGCGTTTTATTTACCATTGCTGTTGTTTCAGTTCACACAAGTCAATGACAGTGTACAAATTTTTCAAGTCCAATCAAAAGTGCCCTCAAAATGCTCCAATATAACCTCTACAGAAAGGCAGAAGAGAAAACTAAGTCCATGCTCTCACTGAGTGGTCTTAATAATCCAACAAAATAGCAATCTGCATAGCAAAAGGAAAAGGGAAGATAATCCAAATGGCTTGATGACATGGGTTCAGGAGCCACACACAGCCCTGGGTTAATCCAGAGGTTAGAAGTAGGCTGTGATTCAAGGCAATTCAATACGACTCAGTACATAACACAAAGTTCAAGGCAAATCCAAATTATCATTTGGAAGGGGAGGTTCTGGCATGATCACAGAATGTTCCAGAAACACTTCCTACTTAATGCTTGAATTTCCCTCCTATTCAGCTTTTAGGCCGGCCCCTGTCCAATACACTCGGTCATCGCATGTGACCTCTTCAGGTTATAACCAACAAAGTGCAACATCCATCAACACCATAAGGTTTGCCTTGCTTTTGCAGTGATTCAGTCTGAACATTTGTTATTGTGGTAACCAGGTTTAGTATAGAAGGGCTTCTTCTGCGATCCATCCATTTAGCTGGACGACTTTTGATACAATATTAAAGGATGTGTCTGATTGATGCCCCCGTCTTTCACGATGTGGCACGACCCTTATTGGGGTAACACTTAATCCCAGGTCCATCTGCCACCGGGCCAGCAGCGGCCAACAGAGGCACCGCCTCACGTCTCCCCAACATCCATTTAAGTCCGCTTCTCTTCTTCCATGCAATTATTCTTGTTCCATCTAGGGATGCACCGAATATACGGCCACCGAAAATGTTCGGCCGAAAATGGCCCAAAACATAATTTTCGGTTTCGGCCGAAGGAGTAAAAAGGCCGAAAAAAATACACCGAACATGAAAAAAAATGTTTTACTAATTTATTTAAAGGTACCTTGTTCTTAAATTCTTGCTATAAGGTCTGCTGGAATGTCAGAAAACGTTCAGTATTCAATAAATATTTTGTATCAAATTTGTAATTGATTTTTTTTTATTGAAAAGCAAGACAAAAAAGTTTATAAAGGACATTTAATTGTTTGATTTATGCAATGCTGAAAAATTAAAGCAAAATGAATGAAAAACAGCAAAAGCCACATTCGGTATTCGTTTTCGATTTCGGCCAAGAATTTTTCCATTTCGGTGCATCCCTAGTTCAATCTCTCCGAGGCCACAGACCGGCCGTCTGTTCTGCTGCTGCACGCCTGCTGGCATTTTATTCTTCCTGCATAACACATTTATAAACTTCTTTTTGATTAACACTAGCGCTATATCTGTCATTTATACGTGCTTTCTGTTTGAGATCCATGGCTGTCGATACAATAGGGGGGAGTCGCAGCACTCTGCCGCGCCGCTCTCTCCAGGGGAACACCCCCGCCATTTGTAATTCTCTAAGAGCTCTGGGGTCAGCGCCGCCGCTCACCCCGCGGCGCGGGCTTACGCAACCAGGAGCGCTCTGTGGAGCCGGCCTCTCCTCCCCCAGCACTTTGATTCAGGGCAGATTAAATGGGCTCACACCGACCTCCGGAGACCAGGGCTGTTTCTCCAGCTGAGGAGGCGTCCTGTGACCTCCGACACCTAGAGGGCTGACGCTCTGAAGTGGCTACTTTATGAAAGTGTCTCACGAAGAGGGACCGCCTCACGTATGGTCGGGCGTACGTGTGTTTGCTGGCACGTCAAAGTCACAAAAGCAAGCTGTCGGCCGAATTATTGGTCTTGAAGCGATTCAGTAAAATAACCAGGTGACTAACCCTAACCGTAGATTGACAAATGAAGGAGGTGACGAGGACCGTTTTCGTTGGTCCTTGTGTCCTCGGTCGATATCCCCCATCGACTGAAGAACCTAAATACGGACCAATCTAGGTACCTAGTGAGGATGCTTCCTATGCTTCCTAAGGGGACAGTCCTAGGCAGCCATCTCACCTGCCATTGGCCACCTATTTAGGAAGCCTCCCCTTGATTGAGCTGCATGCCCCTGGTGGGGAGTTTGTAAAGCATGGCCTCATTTAAACCCAGAGATCAGAAAAGAGACGGCAGACCTCAATGGATGGACAATGACTGAGACATGTGTTGACTTTAATCTGGATTACAGAGACCAATATATCTACACACACAATGGTTCAGCACACACTACCCGCACACACACACGCACACACAATCACTGATGTGTCCCTAGTCCTTAATTTATCTCCCTCTCTTTTTCCCTTATACTCTCTCCCTCTGTCTCTCTTACTTTCTCCTTTCTTTCTCTCTCTATATCTCTCTCCATAGTAACTGTTCATAATGTATCTCTCTCTCTCTCCCTGGAGATTATTTTTTTCTCTTTTTGTAAATTGTATTTAAATATATAACAAATAAATAACACAATAATATAAGTAGTGGTACAAAATCCAAAAGTCAAAGACAATAATGCAGTGACGATACAACAGTAATACAACGACGATGAAACCAGTCGTAGTACATCATGAAGGGTAGTTATAAGGAGTTCCCTGGTTGTCCCTGAGCATATGACAGATGAGGACGTATCTTGCTGCAAACAAGCAGCATTTTATCTTTACCCCCATAGAATATACTTCATTTACTCACTGTCTGATAGGGATTCCAATTGGGACTTTTGTTGATTGAATTTAGGAAGTCAATATTTTCTTGTGTCTTGGTATTTTTGGACGGTGCAGCAGAAAGAGGGTTTAGGTTTCCACTTACTTCTGCGGGCAGTGTGTGTACAGCCTCTTTCTCTCTTTGTCTCTAGTTCTTAATGTCTCTCTCACCCTGTTCCGTAATGTCTCTCTCTCTCTCGCTCTCTCTCTGTTCCATAATGTCTCTCTCTCTCTCTCTCCTTCTCTCTCTCTCCCTGTTCCATAATGTCTCTCTCTCTCTCTCCTTCTCTCTCTCTCTCTCCCTGTTCCATAATGTCTCTCTCTCTCTCTCTCTCTCTCTCTCTCTCTCCTCTCTCTCTCTCTCTCTCTCTCTTCCCTTCTCCTTCTCTCTCTCTCTCTCTCTCTCCCTGTTCCATAATGTCTCTCTCTCTCTCTCTCTCTCTCTCTCTCTCTCTCTCTCTTTCTCTCTCTCCCCCTCCCTGGTTCCTTATGTCTCTCTCTCTCTCTCTCTATCTCTCTCTCTCTCTCCTCTCTCTCTCTCTCTCTCCTCTCTCTCTCTCTCTCTCTCTCTCTCTCTCTCCCCTCCCCCTCCCTCCCTCCCTCCCTCACTGGTTCCTTATGTCTCTCTCTCTCTCCACAGTAACTGTCCCTGCTCCCTGGCCTCCGCCCTGGCCCGGTCCACGGCCGACAGCGTCCTTCAGAACTACCTCACCACCCTGACCTACGTCAAGCCTGTGGAGGAGGAACTTGACGAGGACGCCCCCCCACCCCCGCCCTACCTGCCACGTGAGCTCCTTGCTTTGTGTGTGTTTGTGTGTGTGAGTGTGTGTGTGTATGTGTGTGTGTTTGTGTGCCGTGCTTGGGACTAAGATAGAGACGTCTTGTCTCTTTTACATGAATCAGTGTTTTTTTTATGGTAGAAAGAATCAGTTGATGTTTACTGGGGTTAACAATGAGATCGAGAGGCAAGAAGATGGAGAGAGAGAGGAGAATGGAGAGAGAGAGAGAGAGAGAGAGAGGAGAATGGAGAGAGAGAGAGAGAGAGAGGAGAATGGAGAGAGAGAGAGAGAGAGAGAGAGAGAGGAGAATGGAGAGAGAGAGAGAGAGAGAGGAGAATGGAGAGAGAGAGAGAGGGAGAGAGAGAGATAGAGAGAGAGAGAGAGAGAGAGAGAGAGAGAGAGAGAGAGAGAGAGAGAGAGAGAGAGAGAGAGAGAGAGAGAGAGAGGAGAATGGAGAGAGAGAGAGAAAGAGAAAGAGTGAGCGAATGAATGAAAAAGAGAGACAGAAATTAATGTATACTTGTATCAGCATACATTATGTAGAGGCTAGGCTAGTTTCAAATATAGCCATTAAATCAAATAATAACAAGACTCTACAATTAAACAGAATTTCATGGAATGATTCACTGTTTCATGAGTTCTCTGGTCACTAGTATGATTCATGAGAAAGGGAATGACCCTGGCCATTATTGAATGCCCCACGCCCCCCGTCCCCCCCCTTTCTGTGGGTGTGTTTGTGGACGCGTGTGAAATTGTTGTCATACTTTGTTGAACGTCAGTGTTGTCAACTACCTTCATACTAACAGCACTGCCCAAATTTTCTTCATGTTCCATTAAATCCCTCCTCTGTGAAAACACCCACGGTCAATATTGTCTGCTAACAAAGACAATGTTTTTCTGTGTGCAATAATTGTCCTTAAAACTGGTGTTTAAATCTGTCTACTGGAGAGGCGGGCCGTTAGGAACGTGCTCACCGGCTGCCAGAGACGATGTTTGGATATCATGGCAGAATTTGAGGCGAGAAACCAACCTTGACCAACCTGAAGGAGTTTCAATGAATGCTGTTAGAATAAAGTGCAGGAGGGGGTTTGATCTAAGCCGGCAATTATCTCCTGTGTGGGCGACTGCGTTCTGCATTGTGGGCTGGTTATTCTGTTTATTCTTCCTCATTGAGTTCAATATCAGCTTTGTATCAACTGTCAATAACAGGAAGCGTACATTTGGCAAATTGCGGAGGCTAGAATAAAAAAGGACACTAGATCACGGACGCGTTGAGCACGTCAGCTGGGTCTGACTGGCTGGAGAGCAGTGTGAGCGTGCGCGTGTTTAATCTTGCATGCGTATGTGTGTGCTTGTGTGAGAGAGAGAGCGTGGGAGCGAGACAGAGATCATGCACAGATGGTGCTTGAAGCACACCAGTATTGTGCCGTGCTATTGGTTGAATTCCACGCGTCCTTCATGTGTGCTGCTGATGATCACGCGTTCCTCATGAGGACGATGGGATGTCTTCATTTCGTACACAGGCCGTTGGGCCGTGTCGTCTACACAACGCCGTAGCCGTGGTTTTGTGTGTGCACGTTGACAGGCCATGTTGTCAACGTGTGTGTGTGTGTGTGTGTGTGTGTGTGTGTGTGTGTGTGTGTGTGTGTGTGTGTGTGTGTGTGTGTGTGTGTGTGTGTGTGTGTGTGTGTGTGTGTGTACAGCATGTCTCTATACGGGCACATTGGAGTACGTGTGTGTGTGTCTGTGTCTGTATCTGTGTGTGTGTGTGTGTGTGTGTGTGTGTGTGCGTGTTTTTGTGTTTGCACGTTGACAGGTCATGTTGTCAACGTGTGTGTGTGTGTGTGTGTTTTGTGTGTGTGTGTCTGTGTCTATGGGCATGTCTGTATACGGGCACAACAGAGTACGTGTGTGTGTGTGTGTGTGTTAGGGCTGGACGATTAATCGAATCACGTTTGAATAATCGTGATTTCCATATTGACCAAAATAATCGTGATTATGATTTTCCCCATAATCAAGCAGCCCTAGTGTGTGTGTGTGTGCGTGTGGGCACGTTGGTGTGCGTGTACATAGGTGCGCATGCATCGTGTGTCGGCTTTTCTGCGTGTGTATATATGTACCTATGGTGTCCTGAGCACCATAATGATGATGTTTGTGCCGTGTGCGTCCCAGAGGTGGACTCGGTGCAGCTGGCGCGGCTGGTGTTCAACAGGCTGTTTGAGGTGTGCGACGCGTGGATGAAGGACTTCCCGTACCGCCGCCGCCCCTCGCCCTACTACGAGACCTCCATCCACGCAATCAAGAACATGCGGCGCAAGATGGAGGACAAGCATGTCATCATCCCCGACTTCAACACCCTCTTCAACATCCAGGTCTGCTGGAACAACACACACACACACACACAGATGACAGACACACAAATCATTGTCTCGTTTTATTCAACACAAACAGCAACTTGCATTGCTGTTTGTGTTGAACAAAATGATACAAGGATATGCCTGTTGGACAGTTATCTAGACCAGTGTTCACACTCTTTTAATGTTTATTTAAGTCTCAGCTGACTCTTCTTGTGTTCCGCTTTTAAATTGTATTATTTTGTATGATTGCATTGTTGAAGGGAGCCTTAGACTGAGGCATTTCATTGCTGCTGCTTTAATTGTTGTGATTATGACACGTAAACCATCTTGAAAAAAAAGCTACATCCTTTGTTTAAAAATAATGCATTTTAAAATTAGGCATTAAAATTGACTACCGGTCCTCCAATTTTTTTTATGAATGTGCCGGCCCTTGGAACCAAAAAGGTTGGGAACCCCTGATCTAGACCGTTGTGGGAAAGCCCGGAGCTGGGATGTGGAGAAGGAAGAACGGGATGAAGCTCACGTAATTCCAATGAGCGACCAATCAATATGGCCACCGTCTGTGAAAACACGTCTCAAATGCCTTTGAATTGTTGATGTGACACAAAAACAATGGTGTTCTTGTTGATTATATGCTTTAACTATATTTTAACTCGCTTCACCTCACGGTAATGAAAACGAAAATCTGTTCCCTCTAATGAGTCAGTGAGTTTGAGACATTGTGCTGTGTCTTATAGCAGGTCTAGAACCATATCTTTAGTGCTGGGAGCTTCCCATTAGGCTGTCTCCTCCTTCGGTGGGGGACATGATGACAAACAGAGCTCAGAATGGCTCATTTGTTTAAGGCGATCGAGGGTATTCCCCGATGCATTTCATTATCAGAAGAATGCAAATGGAATCCGAAGGCATCCATTGATCTATGAGGCCAGTCGGACGGAGGTTCATTAAAGATGGCTAGGAGTTTATTTGATTTTTTTTACATTACTGACCACCCTCCCCCTCCCCTCCCCTCTTCCTCCCACCCTCCCCTCCCCCCTCCCCCTCCCCCCTCCTCCCCTCCTCCCCTCCTCTCTTCCCCCTCCCCTCCTCTCTTCCTCCCACCCTCGCCTCCCCTCCCCTCCTCTCTCCTCCCACCCTCCCCTCCTCTCTTCCCCCTCCCCTCTCCTCCCACCCTCCCCCCCCCCCCAGGACCAGGAGGAGCAGGCCTTCTTCGCGGTGTTCGACGGCCACGGCGGCCTCGACGCAGCGATCTACGCGGCCAACCACCTGCACGTCAACCTGGTGCGCCACGAGTTCTTCAGGCAGGACCCCGTGGAGGCCCTGTTCCGGGCCTTCAGGACCACCGACGAGCGCTTCATCAAGAAGGCCAAGCGCGAGGTCAGACTTAGTGTTCTAATCCTTCTGAAATCCTTCTAGGTTCATATTCATCTGATACTCTGAAGAGTTATGCATCTGTTTGAGTGTTGTTCTCTATTGTGTTTTTTACACGGCGAACACTTTATTAAGACGACCTCCGGCTTGAACCGATGACACTAATTTGCATGCATTTCCCCACTGTCATCTTAGTCTGTTTAAGCTTAGTTACTCTTAATAAAGTAATTATCCTTTGGAACTTTGTATTATTCAATTATGTTTAAACAAAATAATTCGGTCCACCTTTTTGTCCATTGGAAAATAATATTGATTCGATACATGATTTGGTTGATTATTTTTTCCAAAGTGGCCTTCAATACCGGAAGTAAACGGCAAAATCTAACCTTTTCTGTCCGGGTCTTACAAAGTGTTGGTTTTTGTGTGAGTATAATATATCAAGTTGATTAAGTTGTAAGATCTTAAACAGGGTACATTTTATCTGCTACATCTGGCAGAACACACTCACCCAGTGAGTTTTCCATTGGCTTGAGCGTGCGAGTTGGTTTCTGGGAAACGTTCCATCCCCTCACCCCTCTGTTGAGGCCTCAGCGTGTGTGTCCGGGTGTGGCTGGTGATGCGGCCACTGATGGGGTCTCCCTCCTGACTCCGCCCACGTTTACTGCCTACCTAAGCAGGGAATGGGCTCAGGGAATGGGCGGGGCTTGTTTTTGGCAAGAGCTGGCGGGAGCAGGAGGGATAATGATTTTTGTCCGAAGTTGGCCGTGGGCATCAAGGAGAATGTAATACGAATAGAAGTAAATTAACTTTAAGTTATTTAAAAGTCATCTTGCGACCATAGGAATCCTGCTCCTGTCATAATAGCGAGGGGACTCGACGACGCAACCACCTCTTATAGAACCAAAGGTGTCTAAAGCATTGTTTTTTCTAAAAGCTTTATTGCCCCCCTCGGATCAAATGTATTGAATCCCCCTTAGAAGAGGTGCCCCTGTTCCCGGCGCGCAGCCTTGAGGGCGGTCTCTGAGTGGGGGCGACCCCAGCGGAGATCCCTCCCAGTGTTGCTGTTGACGCCTCGCTCCACCGTGGCTGTGGAGCTAGCGGAGGACCCGTGCTGACGCTGTGCCGCGGTGGCGTTGTTGTGTTGACAGAAGGTGCGCTGTGGCACCACGGGCGTGGTGACCTTCCTGCGGGGCCGGACCCTCTACGTGGCCTGGCTGGGCGACTCGCAGGTCATGCTGGTGAAGAAGGGACAGGCGGTGGAGCTGATGAAGCCTCACAAACCAGACCGCGAGGTAACAACACCCACATCCACCGGGGGTTTAGGGGGGGGGGGGTGTACAGGAAGTAGTACTAGGCTTCCTCTGCGCAGCAACATTAGTGTACAAGTAAACCGATTTTTGCAATGTAACAACCCGGGCATATATTTATGATCGCCATAGCAACCCTTTTGTCTGACGGTAGTCCTGTGTTTGGGGAAACTCCATGTCATGGAGGGGGTGCAGAACCCAACCGGCAGCCACTTGGTCTGCAAGTCCGTTTTTCTGAATGGGGTTTTAATCACGGTGGTCACAAAAGGCTTCACAGGCCACGGTATCTGACCCCCCCCCCCCCCCCCCTCCCTAACGCTGAGCCCTCTAAAGGGCTAGGGAGAACCCCTAATCATCAGGGAGGAATCAGCAGGAGAGCAGAAAGAGGGGTTTCTGGAGAGATGTTGTTGGTTCTGCGGCTTGGTCCCGGGTGAATAGCTATCTCAGAGTCATTAGCCACCGAGCCTTCAGCGGCCACTTGGTCCTGAGTGAGTAGTGATGCAAATGATGATAATATCATCGCTAAGTGTTGCTCCAGCCCGAGCTCAATAAGTCATCAGAGGCTATGGAGACTTTGGAGGAGGAAATAGGCTGGCGGTACCCACAGTTAAAAGGTGGAAGTCTGCATGCGCCATCGCACCGAAACGCAACGCACCTTCTCAATGTAGTTGCGATTATTTCCGTGCCTGAGGGCTTCAAGTAACCATATTTATAAAACTCCTCACATTCAGGAAAGGGCATTAATTAATATGCTCTACGTTTCCCTGTGATGACCTTTCTATCTCATGATAACCGTACGCACTGGTCTGCAGGACGAGAAGCTGAGGATAGAGGCTCTGGGCGGCTGTGTGATCTGGTTTGGAACATGGAGGGTGAACGGCAGCCTGTCTGTATCCAGAGCCATAGGTAAAGTACTTCTCTCTACTACTACTTCACCACCAACGTTTTGACATTTGGGAGGTGACACCACACACCCTCAGATCCCACGTGCATTCCTTAAAAGTACTGCCGCTTTAACAGTCTAGACGATTGTCTCGATGTACCAATGAGGGTCTTTTCATGGCCCGGAGCCAGGCCCATGCTCACATCATGTCTACCAAGTGCTACGGCAGGCGGCCTGATTCACAGTCTGTGACCCATAGGTGACGCAGAGCACAAGCCGTACATCTGCGGCGACCCCGACCACAGTGTCTTCCCCCTCGACGGCTCAGAGGACTACCTCATCCTGGCCTGTGACGGCTTCTGGGACACGGTGAGCCCGGACGAGGCGGTGAGGGTGGTGAGCGACCACCTCCAGGAGAACACCGGCGACACCAGCATGGTGGCCCACAAGCTGGTGGCCTCGGCCCGCGACGCCGGCTCCAGCGACAACATCACCGTCATCGTGGTGTTCTTGCGGGACCCCCGGAACCCCCCGGCCAGCAGCACCGAGGAGGAAGAGGAGGAGGCGGCGGCGCCGGCGGCTGAGGAAGGGCTGGAGGAGGAGGAGGCGGCGGCGGCGGCGGCGGCAGCGGCGGCGGCGGAGGTGGAGGAGGAGGAAGAGGACGAGGAGCAGGAAGAGGGGGATTCGGTGAGGGGCGAGCGGGGCGGCGGCCAGGGAGGGAGCAACGCGGACGTCGGGGGGAAAGGCCGCGGCGGCTGGCCCCTGCAGCAGTGCTCTGCGCCCGCGGACCTGGGATACGAGGACCGCATGGACTCCTTCACGGACAGAACCAGCCTCAGCCTGCTGGGCCCGGCGGGCCCGGGGTGGACCTCCGTACCCCCCGTCTCGGACGGACAGCCCCCGGCCGGCCTCGTCTTCGCATCGGAGGCGTGCTTCTCTCACGGGCGGGAGGAGCGCCCCCCGGGGCCGAGGGCACGGCCCGGACCCCGGCCCTGCGTCCCCGCCTGCCAGGAGCCCATCTCCCCGGCCTCGTTGAACCCGCTGCCCTGCCGCCGGGCGGGGCCGCTGGGCCAGCCCAGGAGGCAGACCCGGAGGCGGCTGGGCGGCGGGCCCCGGAGGGGCGTCAGGGGCGCGGGCCGAGCCCAGCGGGAGCTGTCAGACCTGCAGCGATCCTGCCGCAGTCTGCTCTCTCCCGACCGCTGCCCCGACCAGAGGCCCGGGGTGGCCCTGCCTCACTTACATGACGCCCCCATCTGAAGAGGCGCTGCACCCACAGCCCAAGAACCCCCCCCCCCCCCCCCCCCCCCCCCCCCCCCCGCTACGTCCAGCTCCCCCCGGCCCACTTACTCACGAAAGCTTTCACCCAGACCCCCTATGCTTCTAACGCCCTTCAAACATCTCTTTGATTGTCAGTGGCCCGTCGTGGCACGTGCTGCTGTTTTTGTGAATATTGGACCCCTGTCCCCGAGGGTCGGACTCTTGCACCATACAAAAAAAATCCCAAATTGTAAGCTTTCTTATCATCGAAAAAAAAACAAAATATGCTCAGCTCATTGTTGTTATTGACGCTGCATAAGGAAAAACCTTCCCTCTTCATGGAAAGCGCTGATCACTGGCCAGGGCCACAGCCAGAGCCACTGGTTGTTCCTGTACCCAGGATGGGCGGGCTCTCCACGTGGCTCCACACAGAAGAGGAACGCTGCCATGATGCCCCCACTCTATGTCCATAGATAAAAGCGCTTTACACAGGATTATAAGATTAGCTGTCACTTATCTAAAGAAAGGCTAGATGTAGTGATATGTAATCCAGATAGGGTAGGGCTGTACAATAGCATGATAGCGGAGTTAGAGAAGGGGAATATCATTTTAAAGAAATTATCTATTTATAGTGTTTGTTAGACCACGTAGTGACTCATGAGTAGACTAGTTGATCAATCACGCCTACTGTGTTAAGCTTTTTGTTTAGAGACAGCCTATCAGGCAAGAGTACTTTACAATTGTCTTGATATGGGTCAAAGTGCCCTGTAAAAGTTGTGTTACCGTTTATTCACTGGGCCACGAGAGTTCAGACAACGCTGCGGAGCTGTGCCTTTAGACATGTGACTGAAACATAACGCTGGGTTTCTTTACGGAAATAAAGTGGACGTTCCAACTCGACGAGTGCACAAACAACCAAGATGTGTTTTACTATTCAGGACAAGCTAACACTCTGTCAATACAATTCCTATAGTGTGAAATGTTAAAGAAAAGCCATAATCTTCTCTACAGCAGCTCATAGCACTGATTTTAATCCCAAAAATTTCCACCAAGACACTATCCTCAAGGATTTACACAGGGAAGTATTGCCCGCTAGCATGTAAGCCCGCTAGCATGTTAGCCCGCTAGCACGTAAGCACGCTAGCATGTTAGCCCGTAAGCGACGAGCAGGCTCCGTCAACAGTCTCTGCCTCCACTCTCTTGGCCCAGACGAAGGTTGGTGTTTACACACCTAGCAGGATGGTCAATATCGATTTTGGAAACAGACTACTGATCCCATCTGACCACAGGGGTTCTCGTGCCGTCCCTGACAAACTACCGCACTGTGCCATCACTTCCTTTTGTACGCTATCGTCATTTTATCTAACATGTTTATAATTCAAAGTTGTTCCTCTATGGGATGTATGTGGCAGGTTTTAACCGTGTGAGGTCATTCCAAAATGACCTCACACAGAGAGCCCCGATATGGTGTGTCCACCGCTCAAGTCCTCTCTCAGCTGGGAGGCTGGAGCCATTCCTGGGAGAGGGCTGGAGGCCTGATGAGTCTTATGGCCCTCACAACGAGGGGAGCCCACTGGAACAGTTTCAATCTGTATTTAGCAAATCAACAAGTAAAATATCAACTTCAGATTCAAGAGAATGTAGTCCAGTTACAGACGCAGAAACATAACTCTTAATTTGCGAGCCCGGGGACAACCAGGTTGTTTTAAAGGGATTCTCTTTTGAAAGGTCAATGTCAGTTTGCCATTCTTCAAGATTATGACTTTCTCTCTGTATTGTCAAACAGCTGGATCCATATTTAGATTTATCACAAGTATAATTATCAGATTTACCGAATTACTGTATATTAGCCAATGCCCGAAATACAGTCATGTTAACATTAATCTAAACGGCCAAATAGACAGCAGGCTTCCTTCAGCTGTAATAGTTTATAAGAAGTGTGCAAAGATAACTGATATTGATTGGTTCTCTCCATGGTGGGTCTCAGTCCAGAGACGTGTTCGGAACGGACGTGTCAAAGCACGACTTCAGAACACTCGGACATCGCTCCAGGGATTGAAATCATTGAACAATTTACACGTTTGGGGTATAATGGATCCTAGATTGGGGTTGTTCCCTTTCAAACTCTGATTAAATATTTATTGTATATTTATTTTACATGCATATCATCGTTAGGAAGTAGAGAATAGCGGTTAGCATTGGAATGAATGGTAATGAAGTGTTGAGAATTAAATATTTGCTAGAATGTAAGAGACCTCACAAATCCTCTTTCTGGGAGCTCAGGTTTCTCTCAGGGGTGAACAGCCCCCCCTTCCTCCCCCATTACACTGATATTAGGGTATATTATTTAATCTCCTAAATCACACATAATTTGGATAGGGGCGCAACTTCATGACAATATTTCTTGAATATGAATTGGGATTGCGACACATGACTTTACCTGGTAGATAACGGAACGCCTGACGTCTGGAAGAGTTTAGTCTAAGACGAAAACTCAATGGATACAATCTGGGCCGACTGATCCTATTATCATCCATGAAAGGTTAAAGATTAAAAAATAAAAAACCTCCACGAGTTTACCCTTAAAGAGTATTTCAGGCGAAAATTTAATGCAGGGCCTTTTTCGTCATGAAGAACCATAAAATGTGTGTGTGGAGTACCCTCCAGACACTTTATTTATTTTTTTAAGTCTGCCTTACTGGTAGGTCCATGTTTCCAGGAAGTCCACACAAGTCGCATACCGGCTACCATAAATTATATAATAGAGGCGTCCAAACATTTTATTTGACAATCTCCCCTCTTGATACTTGGCTGTTCTAAAAACTTTTGCGCCTCTATTTATTATTTACGGTAGCCGGTAATCGACTTGTGTGGACTTCCTGGAAACATGGACCTACCGGTAAGGCACAGACTAGGAAAACTGTCTTTTTTAATAGACTCCCGGTACGCTAACTAAGTTTTGGATGCTTCGATTTATGTGTGGGGACCCTAGTCATACTACTGCAGAGGTTTGGTGCTATTTTGAGCAATATTAGTGGTTAAAAAATGTCGATTTGGAAGAGTTCACACTGCCCCTAGCCAATAACATGGAAGCCATTTGGGCTGTTGCTCCGGGCATTCCCGGGCAAGCTTTATACTCGATTATCAATGAAAAAAAGTGTCTGGAAGGCTTATTTCATGGGTCGTCATGCCGAAAAAGACCCTGGGTTAAATTTTCGCCTGAATTACACGTTAAGGTTACATTTAAGTCAATGATTAAACAAAAGGGTTACCAACCATTAGTATAAACACATGACAGGTCCCGGCCCCACCACATTCATAGCCCTTAACACTACCCCAGGATGGGTTTTACAAAAGCCTCCAACCAACTCAAGGGAAGTGCAATGAATTCACGGTACTCTGAAGACCTTTGTGTGTGTGCGCAGTTTAAGAGCAGATGACATTTACAGACTAAGCTGAATCCAGGCTATGTGTACATTGTTATTCCTGTTCTATTCTCTATGGGTCTTCTTATAATTAGTTCTACTCTAATCACTTGTGTGCATTCCTCATGAGTGGCCCCACATCTTGTTTGCATGTGGCAGACACTGTCAGACACACCACAGCGGCGGGACGTATGTGGGTGGGGATGTCAGTGCTCACAGAATCACAAAATAAACACACCCTTCCCGACGGAAGGGATTAATGTTGAAACTTACTCTATGTATATTGTGTACATACACTGTGGAGCTCCAAGGCCAAACTGTCACTGTGTAAGCAATAATGATAATACAAATATATCAAGTCGTCAACAAAACCATTGAAATCACAATCTCCCAAGGTGAAACGTGCATCCAATACTGGAAATGTAACCAAACCCCCCCCCAAGACAAACTGTAAGGACAGAACCTTTTCATGGGGAAACTGGTTATTTGCTGTTTCTGGCAACTAATAATCTTTGTTCCACCAGAGATGGGGGTGTCCTTGAGGTTTAGGATGTAGGCACTCTTTAAGAGCCAACCACTCTTTACGACGATCAACACAGTAGTCATCCCTGATAATTCACATCCAGGGCCTTTCGTGACTCTGCACTGTGTGTCTCTGTACACAAAAATATCTTGTTTTTTTTCTTTTTTTCTTCTGTAAGCAATAATGAATCTTTTGGAAACTTTGTGTGGAAAAGGCTCCTCACAGGGTTTGTCTTCACTGATGGCTCTCTATCTCGTCAATTTTGTGTTCGACCCCTGCCAACCTCAGAACCCTTAATCGTGCGGCTCCAACACAGAAGCAGTCAGTGTGATAATTATAATAATTATTATAATCGATGGCTGCACGGTGGACCCTCATCTTTCCTCACACCAACCCCTGGTTATACTTTCTATTTTGCAGTTTGGAGGGAGGGCGGCCAATAGCTTGCTTGTTATATCTGCATATATTTAAAAGCAAACTACCTCAGGTCATCTACTGAGACGGGGTTTTTCCCTTTAAATCTATGCAGGCATTGAAGGTGTTGGAGACTGTCTGCGCAAGGCCATAGGACAAAGCCATTAGTAGACTCACACACACACACACACAGTCATACTCTGAAGACAAACCCATGATTGGCTCTTCCTCTAAAATGTGAGCTAAGTAAACAAAACAAAAAAAGGTACAAATATAAACTTTTAGTAACTGTATAGTCATTGTATGGTCATGTAGTATATACATGTGTATCTTTAAATGGTGACTTATCATGTACATAAAGATTAGCGCAACTCTTTCGGCTAATGCCTCTTTACTCCACAGCCGCTACATGGATGTTACCCAAGAGGAACCTTATTCAATCTCAAAAGTCCACTTCTACCATCAACCAAGTTGTTTTAAAAGGGGATGACGCTTAGTACAACCTTAATATAGACTAGCCTAGCACTAGTAGTTAAAATAAGAAAGTATAAATAAGTAGGAAAGAGTAAACCATTGTTTGAAAGAGTGACGCTTGTGATGTTTCTTGCATATTTTAATTTGAAAGTGAAAGTCATTGCGTGCGCTGTAGGTCGAATATCGTTTTTTCTTTAGGAAATATAGTAAGTGGCCGGAGGTATTATTTGAAAGTTGTAAAGGGAAGGAGTAGAAAGGAGCGGAAGAGAACAAGACTTTGAAACTATCCGAAATAACGCAAAACGACCCCTCCCTCCACAGTGCTCTGCCATAAAGAAGTGTTGCATTCTACGCACCTGTGACTGACGGGGAAGACGGAATCAATCAGGAAGAGATGCCCTGATCTAGTATATGCATTTCTGGCTTATTTTTCAAAAATATATAACCACTAAAATAAAATAGACGTTGGATACATACAAAAAACAAGTGGCTTTTACAACTCTGGCAAACCTCTTGTGTGTTATGCGTCAGTAGAAGACCCATCTGTGTCCTTCCCTCTGGTGAATACCCTTCACTAAGCCCTCAAGTGGGCCAAGCAGGGAGGACAGGACACTGTTATTAGGAGAGCAGCGGCAGCCTCCACCTGTCTAGTGCTGGCATCAACACACCCCCACTAGAAGCTCCTATTGTCCTCAGGCGTCTCTTCGCCTGGTTCAGCCCCTTGACCTAATCTGGCCCCGCACGCTTTAAAAAGAATGAAGCAAAACTAAATAGAAACTCGGGATGACTATCAGGATAGTGTCCTTCGGTGGACAAGATGGCAAACATGTTAACGTTTCACTAAACAATTGTACACAACAATGCTAAGCCACAACCAAATAGCACGATTGTGAAAAATGTCTAAATTAAAGAAATAATTTTGGGAGCAGGCTTGTTCAAGTAATCATTTGATAAACCACGAGTTGATTAAGAATATGGATGTCAGACCTGAGTGACATCACAGAAGGGATGATAAAATGTAAATGCACGTTCATAATATATATACTCTATAAATAAAGGCAACCAATTTCTTGATGAGTGTTAGGTCTCTTGACACTAGAGCTAAAATTGCCCGTGCCTAAGTTGTAGTCGTTTTGTAAGCATTGTACTAAACTACATAGCATAGTACTAATTTGGCAATTGGTTAAATCAAAGCTTTATTGATTGAGAACATTGGATTCAGTGATGAAATGGATTTGCTTTATCAACATCTGAAAGACAGTGTGAAAGAAATCCTGCTGCATAATACGAGAGACCTACTTATTAGGATTATGTTGCCACACACACACACACACACACACACGTGCAGCTGTAGATACCACAGAATGGGGTCACAGTTATACGATAAGCAGTCCCTGCTTGAGGTCACCAATAATATATGCATGAAACAGAGCCAAAAAAATCTAATTAAATATTTTATTCTACTTATCTGATGCCACACACAAATACAAACAAATCAATAATGTGCATTAGAAGGAACAACTTGTGATATAGCGCAGAAATAGTACACACAACTCATAACACAGAAGTGTGTTTTTGTGTAATTTACAAGACTGAATTGAGTTAGCAAGAGATTGATCTTTAGAGTGAGGAATGATACAAAGTCATACAGACCCACACAATCACACCCACAATCACACCCCCCACATTTATATCACACAAGCCATCCTCAGTTTCTAACTTGCCTCAGAAGATTCCCTAAAGGAAATTAGGTCACGACACACACACACACACACACACACACACACACACACACACACACACACACACACACACACACACACACACACACACACACACACACACACACACACACACACACACACACACACACACGTAATTATAACGGAGTTCAAGATTTTTCAAATGTAAACCAGTGAGTATTCCTTCATGCAAGATGCATGCACTGCCGACATTTTATCCACCTCAATGTCCCTTGTGAACAAGAACCTCCCCGACCCAGTAATCCTTACACTACAAGACACGGCTGTTTGTGATGCACCATAAGACACGAGCTACATAAGAATGGTCCCAAATGAAAATACACTTTAGTTATGGGGAGTGAGAGGACTGATAAAACCACCCAACAAGGAAAGTGAAATACGACTAAATGGCAGCGATGGGAACCTCTCCCACACATCTGCTGCTGAGACGCTGCATAACAACTCAATAAAACCGAAACAAAATGAGTGGTGAAGCATCGTTCACAAGGTGTAAAGAAAAGCGGGCCTCGTCCAACGAAAACTGGCCTGAAACAAGCCAGCCGCTATGAGCTGCTGATAAAGGCGGAATTAGACGGTCAGTTTCAAATATTTACAATATTTACCTTTTTCCCAACCTCAGGCCAGATGACTGCAAACAGGAGGACAGCTCTGCCTACAAATCGACTTTACGTCTTTGTGAAACCGGCAGTCGGGTGTAAAGGTTGGTGTACACAAGGGGTGATATAGTGGAAATATTGATGTGGGGTCAAGCTTTGATTTCAGTTTCATTCCCATGAGTTTGAGAGCAGAAATACAGGGATAGCACATATTCCGTCAGTAATCAACAGTGTAAAAACTCAAAAAGTGCATTAAATACATGGTTGACCAGGAGTCTGTGTGCTCACGGTAGAGAACTCAAACTAAACGTCCTGAAAGACATTCCAGGTGAGCTGCTCTATAAGATTGTACAAAGTGGACGCATCGGTTCTCCGGGAGACTTCACGCGTGTACTCCTCCATCTGCTGCTCTCTGCAGCCATCTGGCCAATCAGAGCGAGGTACTGGACCCAGCCCGGGGGGCAGACCCTATCACCTGTCGGTGGGCTGGCTGGCGCTGAAGGCCAGGTCCTCGGGCAGCAGTTGCTCCTCTGTA
This sequence comes from Gadus chalcogrammus, assembly GCF_026213295.1. Classification (NCBI taxonomy): domain Eukaryota; kingdom Metazoa; phylum Chordata; class Actinopteri; order Gadiformes; family Gadidae; genus Gadus; species Gadus chalcogrammus. The sequence goes on from NC_079418.1 coordinate 10,691,260, forward strand.
GAAAGAAGAACACGTTGGTTACTGTTCAATCATCTCCATTGTTTCACCCATTACCAGATACAGTGTGTGGACTGTAATCACAAATACTTATTTCACGGCTTATGTTCTTATGAAATTACCTGTATCCATGATACTAATCATTGAGTTCTGTTCCTTATTTCACTGCTTATGTTCTTATGAAAGGACCTGTATCCATGATACTAATCATTGAGTTCTGTTCCTTATTTCACTGCTTATGTTCTTATGAAAGGACCTGTATCCATGATACTAATCATTGAGTTCTGTTCCTTATTACACTTTTAAATGACCCATATTTTCTGATCTCATGATAGTCCACAAGGTGAAGGTCTCCCATGCCCACTAGTCTTATCATTTTTAAGCGTTATAACCAAGGAATGTCAAATCAATATAGAGGAAGACAGACAGCGGGATCATCTTTTCACTCCTTTAAATGTGCGTGTGTGTGCGTTTGTTGAGTCACCTGCAAAAGGCAGAGACTGGATGTCGTAGGAGAGGTTTGCGTCCTCGTCCTCCGAGTCACAATCTATCTCACTGTCGCTGCTCATCCCTGGCAGCAGGTGCAGAGACTGCTTGTGGCCTGAGGAGCACAACATACAATCAGTATCCACCAAAGCACATTCATTAATCCAATACACAAGATGGGGACGAATCTTTCAAAAAGACAACAGTCAGCCTTTGTCCTCGTAATCACTGAACTAAGCCGTTATTGGGGTTCAGCCAAACAGGTTAGGCAGAGGTTAATATGAGGACCACACTGAGGGAGTAACGTCAGCCCCTGGCACACTAAAGTACCGGGTTACGGTCCGTATGAGACGGCTCAACAGTTGTGGACTCATTGAGTGGTGTTGGATCCTTGCGATTGCAACACTGAATGAAGCCTAGTGTTGACAGGATGACTTCTACTAAAGATCCCATTTGTGGCCCTTTGATATTCCTGTTTTATACGTGGAGACGCCCTGTGATCTGAACGCCAACTCCTCATTTGTCCCAGAGTGTGTTGACCAATGCTCCTTCAGGGATCTATTCTCTTAATGTATTGGCGGGTTGGTTTGAGGTTAAAGTCAGACAGCTTGGTAGCTGCCATGTTGGCCATTTCTACACTTGCTTGATTCAACTGAATACATTTCACTTTGATGAAATTGTAACATTGAGAACGTTGGCTAATGGTGTTAACTTTGGAAATACGCCCCTTAGATCATGCTGGCAGAAGACAATACAAAGTACAGACAACTGGATTCACTGAAGACCCGAAACACACTGCAGACAGCAGACTTCCCAGTCCGGAGCAGGTCTGCCCCAGGATCCTGGGGCTGACCTAATGAGTATGGTCTGCCCCGATAGGGTCTGGTCCAGACTCCATCGGGGCAGACCATACTCATTAGGTCGGCCCCAGGATGGGGTCTGGACCAGACCTAAGGAGCCAAGCAAATATCTCTGACTGTGTGAGGCACATGCAAAACAGCTTGCTACATGTGCAGAAACCTAAAACTGCCTGAACCCTGGGCGTGATATAAACATGGACAATAACATCAGGGCACAAGGGTTTACCTATGGAAAGACAATTCTGCCTCCAACCTGCTTTCTCCCCAGTGTGCGTGTAAACACATTGAATGTTTAATATAACCCGATCCACATACATTCTGGAAATTGATTGAACACACACACACACACACACACACACACACACACACACACACACACACACACACACACACACACACACACACACACACACACACACACACACACACACACACACACACACACACACACACACACACTAAAAAGTGCTGTTGAGACATACGACAAGAGAGAATCTCTTCCCCTAATGGATCAGGGAATCCATGTTGCCGGTCAACCACCGTGTGTTGAAGACACACTTTAACAGTGGAGAACCGGAGAGAGGAGCTGAGGTTTTCTTGGTTCTAGAATTGACAAATGTTGCCCTCTTCTGCTCTCCCGCTTTACAACCGTATCTACAACACCTTGAATATGCCCAATAAGGTGCAAAGGGCATATACTAGGGACTCAATGTTCACCCCGATTAATCTGTTTTTACTTGGCTTGGGTATTGCCATTGAGAGGGCCATTGTTTAAATAAACTAATCCCTGTCTTACCGCTGCACATTTGCCTGTCAAATGAGTGTTTATGAGCAGCAGCCTTGAGAGGCAGTGGGTTCATCTTGTCAGCCAGGGAACAGCACTGACATGCTATCAGCAGCCTGTGGGAGAGGGGGGGGGGGGGCACACCTTCATGCAGGTGGGAAGAGTTCCCCTCCAGGAGGCCAAGCAGGGACTGGTGGGGACTCCCTTCAGGCTCACTGCACTCCAGCACGCTGGGCCTGGTGACCAGAGGGACACAAAACAAGCACATTTAAATAACCTGCCTTTTTATGGCCATACGCCTTATGTTACGTTCATCCAACAAGTATTGGGATGCACTTTATCGTTTGCTGCTTTACAATGCGAGCCTTAATCCAACCTTGATGAGTGGCAGTCAAATGTTGAAAGAAATGCAGCATCCTGCTGGGCATGCCAGAATAAAGTCTGCTCCACAACCAAAGCCCTGTCCCAATACACCACCCTTCTGCCTTATACAGGGTAGGGTGGCCCCACTCTACATCCGGTGTGGTGGCCGGTTTGAGCCCCCCCAGTGGGTCCTACAACGGAGTGAATGCAGACGCTGGCTCCGCGAGGCCGGGGAAGACATATCCACAAATTAATTTTCTATTTACCTTTCAACAACCAACATCAACGGGGGCACAAAGTTGATGATATCTTATAAATAAGTAAATGTATCATTGGTTTAATAGGTTGGAATGCGTCAAGTTGAATTCACCAAAAATAATGCTGTCATTTATTCGTCAGTGCAGGTTCCCGATTTACGATCGACAAGACGGAGTGTGTCCCGGTTCCTTTAACCCAGTATCTAATGCAGCGTTACCACCGTGCGGCGTGGTTTGGCTCGGGAGCCGGAGAGCTTGGTTATGGCTCACGTTTTCCACCGACAGTACCCTTATGGTAGGGCGGGGTTCAAGCCAGATGGCGATCGCCGTGGCAGCTACGTAAGCATCGTGACATCATAGCAGCGCGACACAGTGTGGCCTGCTAATAAATACAACTAAAAAGAAGAATGCGACACATTAAACTAAGAGCAAGAATGCAGGACGTTTGCGTGACATTTTCTTCAATAAACAAAGCTTTCGCCGTTGTCCAGAAACACCTTGCGGGTACCGTGTTTGGATTGTTTTGATCCCCCAGTCGCACAGATGTGACGATTCTATCGCCAATCGACGGACGGCGTGTGTAGCTCCACCTTTTCGTCACCCTTTCAGGCCGCTTGGTACACCAACAGAGGGGTATCGAAAAATAGGTAGGGCTCAGTGGGCTTAATGCCGGACCCTGACCAACGTTTGGCTGAGGAAACGCGGACCGCGCCGCACCGAATCGTAGTTGAAACGTCATTAGTATGTCCATCCTTCGTACCCGACGGCCCGCGTGGAGCTCTTGGTGGAGTTGGCTCCTCCCACAGAGCACAGGTCAGCCTCGGCTCCGGAGGCCGCGTACAGCGCCTTCCGTTCCTCCGTCTGCTGTTTGGAGCTGGAGGCGGGGTCCAGGAGGCAGCCCCCTAAAGGGGTGAAGCCCCCCAGAGGGGAGCAACCCCCCTGAGGGGAGCCCCCGCTCAGGGAGGGCACTGAGCTGTGGCCGCTGTCCGCCTGGAGGCTGACTGAAGAGAGAGAGAGGTCAACGGGTCAAAGAGAAGCTAGCACGGAGGAGAGACACCGATGTTACAAGGGAGAGAGAGAGAGAGCCGTTAGGAGGCGTGTCCGCCACAGTGAGAAATGCTCTGTGGAAATATCATTTCAGTCGGATGCTTATTCAGGTCAGCGCTCCCCTGATTAGAAGCCTCTAATCAAACTAAGAAGTTTCATTTGTTGAAATGAGATAAGGAATGTTTCATCCGGGACCTCTTTCAAGTAAGGCTTACAGTTCTGGTAGGAAACTTGCCAACGTGCAGCGGGTCGTCAGTGTCTAGGGGCCAATGTGCAGCGGGTCGTCAGTGTCTAGGGGCCAATGTGCAGCGGGTCGTCAGTGTCTAGGGGCCAACGTGCAGCAGGTCGTCAGTGTACAGGGGCCAACGTGCAGCGGGTCGTCAGTGTCTAGGGGCCAAGGTGCAGCAGGTCGTCAGTGTACAGGGGCCAACGTGCAGCGGGTCGTCAGTGTCTAGGGGCCAGGGTGCAGCAGGTCGTCAGTGTACAGGGGCCAACGTGCAGCGGGTCGTCAGTGTCTAGGGGCCAACGTGCAGCAGGTTGTCAGTGTACAGGGGCCAACGTGCAGCGGGTCGTCAGTGTCTAGGGGCCAATGTGCAGCGGGTCGTCAGTGTACAGGGGCCAACGTGCAGCGGGTCGTCAGTGTCTAGGGGCCAAGGTGCAGCAGGTCGTCAGTGTACAGGGGCCAACGTGCAGCGGGTCGTCAGTGTCTAGGGGCCAAGGTGCAGCGGGTCGTCAGTGTCTAGGGGCCAATGTGCAGCGGGTGGTCAGTGTCTAGGGGCCAAGGTGCAGCGGGTCGTCAGTGTCTAGGGGCCAACGTGCAGCGGGTCGTCAGTGTCTAGGGGCCAAGGTGCAGCGGGTCGTCAGTGTCTAGGGGCCAAGGTGCAGCGGGTCGTCAGTGTCTAGGGGCCAAGGTGCAGCGGGTCGTCAGTGTCTAGGGGCCAACGTGGGTGAGTTGTACGCTGCTGGGCGCTGACCGTCGGCTGCGGGGGGGCCCTCTCGGGGACAGAGGCTCAGCGAGGCTGCGGTCGACGGGGCCCCGCTCAGACCTCTGTTCCGGGGGTCTTTCTCCTCGCCGCTCCTCCTCAGCAGCAGGGCGGCGCCACCGTCCGGCGCAGGAGACACAAACTTCTTGGCTGAAGGACAACAGTAAAAAAAACATGATTCAAATTCACTTCGGCAAGCAACGTCGCAAATAACACCACATCATTGAGTCAAAGATCCCAGATCATGCTGTTTCAGGGTTAATAATTGCATTTGAGTCACATGCCTGGATGTTAGATATACCCCTTATTATTCTCACACTGTTTATTTCTGCAAAACCAATTTCAGCAGCTTTCAAAGACGGGCTGATTTGTATCCCGCATCGCCCACTGGGTGACATCACACTGCTACGGGAGTAAAGTTTGAGCGGTTTCACACACTTGTTGAGGGCCGTTCTCGGAGGGCGCGAATACTCCCCCTGGCTCTGACTTTTTCTAGCTAACGTAAAACATGCATACAGTACATACAACAGTACATACAAGGGAAAAGTCGAAAAAGCTCGACATCACCCCTCTAAGATAGACAGCGCTCTGTCGATAAGCACAGCTTAGAGAATAAGCAAGCCAACATGGCGGTCAATGTGCTTTCATCAGTGTAGAGGACCAACCCCCATCCGTCCGATGGGGACGGTGTGTAGGTGGGGGTACTGCTCACCAGGTCGGCTGTGCCGGGAGTGGGAGCCCTTCCCCAGCTGCTCCATCTTCCCGGGGCTGTGGTGCCCAACGGCCAGCTCCAGGGCGGGCTGCTGCGGGGGGCCCTCGTCCCCCGTGCCGCCGAAGACCCCCGACAGGCCGGCCTGGGGCTCAGCCGACCCGGCCGGCCGTGGCTCCAGCACCTGGGACTTGACGTCGGACATCTTGCTGCGCACCTCGGCCATCTGGGCCTTCAGGCGGATCAGCACGCTGGAGTCTGGGGCCGAGCGCCTCACCGCCTGGGGCCGCCGCTCCCTCTCCTTCCTGGAGTGGGACTGGGGGTGAGCGTGGGCTGGCGGCGAAGACCAGACCGGAGAGGAAGAGACAGACAAGGACAGAGACAGGGACACAGAGAGACAGAGACAGACAAGGACAGAGACAGGGACACAGAGACAGACAAGGACAGAGACAGGGACACGGAGAGAGAGACAGACAAGGACAGAGACAGGGACACGGAGAGAGAGAGAGAGAGACAGACAGGGACACAGAGAGACAGAGACAGACAAGGACAGAGACAGGGACACAGAGAGAGAGACAGACAAGGACAGAGACAGGGACACAGAGAGACAGAGACAGACAAGGACAGAGACAGGGACACAGAGAGACAGACAAGGACAGAGACAGGGACACAGAGAAAGAGAGACAGACAAGGACAGAGACAGGGACACGGAGAGAGAGAGACAGACAAGGACAGAGACAGGGACACAGAGAGACAGAGACAGACAAGGACAGAGACAGGGACACAGAGAGAGAGAGAGAGAGACAGACAAGGACAGAGACAGGGACACGGAGAGAGAGAGACAGACAAGGACAGAGACGCAGAGAGACAGAGACAGACAAGGACAGAGACACAGAGAGACAGAGACAGACAAGGACAGAGACAGGGACACAGAGAGACAGAGACAGACAAGGACAGAGACAGGGACACAGAGAGACAGAGACAGACAAGGATAGAGACAGGGACACACAGAGAGAGAGAGACAGACAAGGACAGAGACAGGGACACAGAGAGACAGAGACAGAGAGACAGAGACAGACAAGGACAGAGACAGGAACACAGAGAGACAGAGACAGACAAGGACAGAGACAGGGACAGAGAGAGACAGACAAGGACAGAGACAGGGACAGAGAGAGACAGAGACAGACAAGGACAGAGACAGGGACACAGAGAGACAGAGACAGACAAGGACAGAGATAGAGACAGAGAGAGAGAGAGAGAGACAGACAAGGACAGAAACAGGGACACGGAGAGACAGAGGGATATGCATGAGCGTGAAACCAACCCAATGGATTACAGTTTAAATGGTCTGATCACAATTATATCTTTAAGCATTAAGCTGATGGTCAGCCATCTTGAACTCTTGGCATCGATGGTGTGGTGTGGCGTGGTTGTTCTTTGGACGGGTTGAGGGATACAACAATTCGGAAGAGCCTTCAAATAATGTAAACATCCGAAGTCGGAAAAGGCAAGATTTGAGATTAGTGAAGAGAGCAAAAAAAAAGAGCATGATTAAAAAAATGCCCCCGTCCCTATCGTCTCCCGCACTCCCAATGTTTCCAGTAGGGGTTTTCAAACACCTACTGGACAGGCAAGATGGATCCTCTAACAGAAATGAAGCGGGAGAGGTCCTGAATGTAATTGGTCGCTCGCAGAGTCTACTCTAAAAATATATTCTCATAATGCATTTCGCCCACGAACACCTGATGAATGGCTACGGCAATTCTCCCAATGTCCACTCTTCTAGCAGCTTTCAAGTCCCGCCTGCAGCACCTCTAAAAGGCCGATCCCTCCCCCAGTACCTTGGTTGTGCAGCAGGGAGACGGGAGGCCGCGGCTGCAGCCCCCACAGCGACTCCACGCTCCTCTGCTCCTTCAGGTCCAGCAGCTGGATCAGGATGACCGGGTCGATCTCCAGCAGGCTGCTGCTGCTGCCCGTGCTGCAGGCCGGGCCGCCGCGGTGCAGAGAGCACAGCGCAGGGTTGGAGCCGCCTGGGGCAGGAGACAAGGGCACCGGGGGGGGTGACCGTCTACCCTCGTGGAATGGATGTTTCCCCAGAGGATGTTTCCCACCATTCTGTTGTGTTGTTGAACTCCTTTAAACTACGTCATACGAAGTTTGACGAAGTTCAACAATGCAGCAGAATTGTTTACATATACGCGTTTCTTGTAACTACTTCTTGTATGGTCAAGGTCTGTTGTTGAAGCCACCTCAAAAACTGAGGCGGAGCCAGAGAGATACTGAACAGGATTTGCTTCTCAATTACAGTTTTGAAAGACGAGACAGACTGGGAGCAATGGGGCTGTAGTAGACTACAGAGTCCGTCTTATTTATTGGCATTATGAAGGCGGCCAGCCTATATGTGCCATCAGGATGAGTAAACTCCAGGCTGTTGTTACTGTTTTTGCAGTCTGCATGTCTATGATGTAATGCAGCCCCTTATTGTCTGGTCTTGCAATATCCATTGATCCACCCTGGGGAGTAGGGATGGGCAAAAAGATTATTTTCCGGGAATCAGTTCTTCCACAGTTCTTTCTTTTCCTTTCACTATCACGATTTGTTTGTTTGATTCGTTCGTTAAGTCAGATTACGTCATTTGACAGGGAATCTCCCCCCCTTTGCTTACAAATATTGGGTTTGCCCGCCAAATAAGGCTTTTTCACAGCCTGCCCTACCATAAGGGTAGAAGAAGAAACAAAAAAGTTTTCAGTGACGGTGCGCTCGGAAAACAAAAAAAATGTCTGTAGCATTGGCCTAAACTACGCAGTTCGACCATTTCCATGGTCGGTAAAACAATACTTTATTAAATGCATGCAATTGCGTTGTAGAACAAAATAAAAAGCAAACGTATAAAGTGCTTGCATGATATTGAAGCCTACAGTGATCGTTAGTTAACTTGTGTGGCGGTGCCTTGTCATTCGTTTACCCATGTGCCATGGCAACGCGATTGCTACCTGCTGTAGTACTCTCATTGGCTGAATCTTTGAGAACGTTTTAGACTCAATCAATATAAGGTCGCGGGGAGAAGGCGCTCGGTTCGTTTGTATATTTTATTTACGTGACCATATTTTTGTTTTATGTTAAAAAAATATATGAATCAAATGAATTAATTCTCTTGTTTCGGGAATCAGTTCCCGTCGTTCACCTTCGGGATTCGTTCGATGTGAACGAATCGTTCACGACCGACCCATCCCTACTGGGGAGAGGCAGTCACACACTCCCTTCCTCCTCCTTCGACCACCAAGATCTCTGTTCCCCTGATCATCCCATATCTCTGTGCTGCATGTGCAACTGTACAGACTGCACTGTGTCAGACTGCCCTGGTGACGTCACCGGCTGTGGGGGGGATCCTCCATGGCTATGCACTAATGGCAGAAGAGGGGACTTTGTCAAAAAAACTATTCTTCAATGTGGATTCCCTGCAGGGTTGGGGCATGGTACCAGGGTAAATAGCGCCTACTCACACCGACCCTCACTGGCCTTTTTGTTTCAGTTTCACTTTAAGGCTAGGAGACTTACTGTGCAATAAAAACGGGGCGTTTTGTATTCTCCAAATAAAAACTCTTTACATTTGACAGGAGGCTGGTTGGCGCTCCGTGTGATGGGATGAACAGCCCTGCTTTCCCCTGCTGCTGCGCTGACAGCCAGTGATGCTTAAACACACCATGACTCATCCCATACTCCCCGGCAACACGACCACCACTGTTGGGAGGTGTGATCTAGAAAAGCACCACTTGCGCAGCATTAGCATTGAAAAAAGAACACAGTACAGAGAGAGCCGGGCTGCTACCTGTAGCGCCGGCCAGCTCCTCGGGGAGCTCTCCTTCTTCAGGGTCCAAATGGCTGCCAAACTCCACATCATTCTCCCCTGACCTGCACAAAAAAATCTCTTCAATGTCTCAATGAAATATTGTTCTTAAATTTTTTTCGTCGACTCAAGAGCAAAAGGACTCTTCTGCTAAATCCAAGTGAAAAACCAAATCCTTTTTATTTCCCAGTTTGTGTATTAACTCTGCGTTGCATTAAGCCATGCAAGATTTGTTAACATCCAGCTGAAGGGCTAGGGCATGTCTATAATGTTTCGTAGCGCAACATTTTGTTCATTTGTCCTGCCACCAGTATGTCCAGGGGAAATCTGTGATCACGGAGGAGAGCGGTGTCAAAGCTGCACTGGGGTGTCAGCCTTCTTCCAAAGAGCTTAGCTTTAGCAGAGCAACCGAGGGGAGGGGAGAGGGGGGATGACTCACTTCATCAGCAGAGGGCTATGAGTGAGTGGGCGGGATGGACAACAGCACAAAGCCTAACAGGGACACACACACACACACACACACACACACACACACACACACACACACACACACACACACACACACACACACACACACACACACACACACACACACACACACACACACACACACACACACACACACACACACACACACACACCACTTCTAGAGGAATTCCGTGGATAACCCCAGACGTTCTCCAACTCAACACAGAACCAGACACCCCTACTGGACAACAAAGGCCTTATCGAACCTGTGGCAAGTCCTCAGCGTACTTTGCTATAGCTGACCTCTGCATCAGGCATTGGGTATGACCACTTTAGACCAAGAACATTTATGAAATATCTGATATTGACCTGTGAACACCATCAAACGATGTATCATTAATAAAAAGTCATTAGTCTGATGGGAGACATCAGTAACGTTCAACGTTAAGAAACCACTGGGTATTTTCTGCATTACGCCGTTATATCAGTTACCTGGACACAATGACACATTTGACCATGTTTAAGATCAGTGAAGACGTTTTGGTTCAGTGGCACATTAAGGCCGCCCTGAGCTCAGCCACTCACATGGTCTCCTCGTCGATGTCGTTCTCCTCCGTGTTGCTGGTGGCGGTGGAGCTGGCCGACGTGCTGCTGCCGTCCAGGGGGTTCACCTCCTCCTCCGTCAGGCAGTCCACCTCCAGGTCCCCGTCCGACAGCTCCTAGAAACATGGGACATCGGTTCGTACACAGCTGCCGAGCCCACCGACACAGCTTCAGACCCCAGAAGCAGAGGGGTGCATCCACTCACGTTGGAGTCATCCTGCTGGGTCTTTTCGTCCTGCTCGCGCTCCTTGGCGTCGGTGGAGACCACCTGGAAGACGTCCTCGGTCTTCCCCAGGCGGGGTTCCCTCTCTGAGGGCTGCCGGCCCCCCCCGGGCCTCTGGTCGGGGGGCGAGGAGCTGCGCGACGTCTGCCTGCGGAACAGCTCGATGGCCAGGCGCTGGAAGGGCAACACACGTTCCCTCAGCACCTTTTGTTCCAGCACAACTACATCCTTCTCTAACGACGAGCCCTGAGCTTCAGTGTGAAGCGGAACAACGCTGTGAGCCAGAATCACAAAGCTAGCTGACACATTACAGTTTAGTTGACCTTTTTATTTAATTCAAGAGTCTCCCGAGCAGTATTTTAAGTTGTTCTCCTTACGATTTAAAGGTCCCATGGCATGCTACTTAATTGATGCTTTTATATAGGTGTTAGCGGGCCCCTAATACAGCAGTTGAAGACTCATTCCCAAAATTCAACCTTGGTGCAGAATTACACCCACTACGAGCCAGTCCCAAAATGAGCTTCCCACAAATGTGCCGCTTCTGTGTCTGTAGCTTTAAATGCTGATGAGGAGAGAGGCGGGTCAAGACGCACCTCTTTGAGGTTGTTTATCTGCTGGATGTAGCTGGACTGGGCAGACTCCAGCTGGCTGATGTACCAGTACTGATCCCTGCACTTCTGGAAGAAGGTTGGCGAGCGGACCTGGTACCTATACCGCACCGTGGGGACAAGTATGAAACACAACCAAACGGGTCAGTCCACCAGTGGTGTGTCGACCCACAGACCTATGCACCTCTTGAGATGGTGGCGGTCAAAAGAGAAAATGAGTTCTGTAGCACATGGTCGCTTAGGGTTTCCTTTGAAAGCCCCTAGACGTGACCAACAGGATGGGCGATGCGACCCACCGGAGAACCAGGGCGTCCGTCTGCATGTTGAGGTAGCCCTCGCTGGCCAGGAGGTCCAGCCTGAAGAAGCGGTTGTAGCCCCAGCACTCGCCCACCTCAAAGTCCGAGGCAAACTCCCGGATGATGTTCTTGGCGGGGTCGCTGGAGGCCTGGTGGACCATCTCCACGCGGTATTCATACCTGGGCGCAGACAGGCATGCATAGTTAAGGCTTTATTCCACTTCACAATATATAGATTCAATTTCGTTAAAAGCATTTACCACAACATCCGCAAGAGTTTGAGAATATTATTGAAAACGCTTGGGCACGCCGGGTCAGTAGGTGGCCGTTAAGCGTCCTAAAGATGCACCATAGAAGAATGCTCAATACCAATGAGACAATAATTGCTATGTTTTCCAAAAGCTCAGTTATAGTGACCAAAAACCCAATTTTCGTGTGGACGGCAGGAATGTATTAAAAAATATACATGTACATCTTAAGACAAACACAGAACCGTCAAACAGAAGAAATAAACTGCAATTGAGGTACTTTGATGTTTCAGGTAGTCCAGCTGACAGCTCCAGGAAGACCGACACGTAGTTACCACGGACCACCCCGTTCCCGTCCTACAAAACACAGACAGACAGGACGGCGTCCCGGTCAACACATTATTCTGTTTGCTGCCTCTCACATACCAGACTCAATTTCACAGGGTGTGGTTTGTAGGGGAAAGGCGTACCACACATGGGTGGTGGTACGGTACACAATAGATGCTGGTGGCTACTCACGGGATATACTTTCAACCTCCAGCACAGTCCAGAGATCTGAAGGGGAGGGCTGTACACAGGGTCTGCCCTCTGCCTCAGGGTGCTACACGCATACACAGCACAGATACACACATCACAAACACAGAGACACAGAGACACACCAGTTGTTGAACACGTTATTGGCAGCTTTTGAAAGTCAGTCGACAAGATTTCATTAAGTTCCATTGGGATAAGTTCATTCATAATTACAATACGATTGTTTGGTATGGCAATGAATCCCCTACACAAATCCTGAAACTTAGTCCCTGTCGTCTCATGGTGAGTGACGCATTGATTGTGATCCTGTGATGAGAGGGATGGGGCAAGGGCGTTTCCCTGCGACATCCCAAAAAGGTTGTATAGTGGGTAAAATAGCAAATTTCATTCGTTTTGGAACCTGGCTGCTAGAATGGCACTTCTGCTAGAACTCCTTGCTGCCTCGGACTGAGGTCAACCCTCAGCCTGTACATGGGTCTGGGCCCCTGTACAGGCTGGTCTCTGTGACCACCAGCCCCATGGGTCCAAGCCCCGTGTACAGGCTGGACTCAATGGCCCAAGGGCCATTTTAGACCACGACTATCCTGACCGCGTTATGTGTATGGGGTACATCATAATGCTAGTAATACAAAGGGATTGGGGACTCTGCCTCCATACATCCCAAAACTATGTTAACCTTTCGGTTACTAGTCCATCCAGTTGACTAGTAACCAGTCTGGTTGACAAGTTCCGGTTACCAGTCGACCCAGTTTGCTGCATTTGACAGTCAATCTAGTTGACTGGTAACCGGAAGGTTAACATGTTTTTCAGAAGTATGCAGGCTGAGACCCTAATACCAGGTGAGACAGTTGTTTAGGAGGTAGAGTGGGTTGACTGGTAACATGGGAGAAATGTACTCTTACATTCAACGACAATATGTAATTTGATCATGCCTATACGTTACATGAAGTGTGGAGAAACATTGAGTAACCAGTACCACTCTCCCCCAAGCAGCTTTAGGATGTGAACGAGTACAGTGGCCTATGGACCAACCCCGAGCTTGACATGTTTTATATACAGTATGTAGCTAGCGTAAATACGGTGAAGGCCCCGTTTGCGGACCCGGGGGTACAGTACATCTCCACTTAAGGGAATAGTACATGGGATGAAGTAATGATGTATGGATGGCGTACGTGCAGAATGAAGATATAAGTAGGGGTCCAGCAGTGGCTCTTCAGTTCTTTGTCAAACCAACTCGGCTCTGTTCTTACTTGCTCCCGAGTAATAATAAAGTCTTTATCTTTCATGATTCAGACTTCTAGATCTCTCTTATTTTGTTAAAGTGTTAATGCGGTAACTGGAAGGTTGCGAGTTCGATCCCGGCTCCACCTAGAGTGTCGAGGTGTCCCTGAGCCTCCCCCTGGGTGCACTCACACTAGGCCATCTGGCCGTGGCCGTGGCCGTTTTAGCACCTAACCGTGCTCAAATCTGCCAGTGTGAGTGTGGCCAGTCTGGCCAGGCCGGGCCAATTTGGCCACTTGGGAGAGGTGTGCTGCTACGGCACGGGCCGCTACGGTACAGATGCTAATGAGCCGACACGCGCACACGCACGGCTACGCAACCTGAGCTGGATGACGTATAGTCAATGCGACGACCACGGACATAATAAAGGCGACGAGCCTTCTTTCCCATTAAACGGTAAACATTGCGTCAAGCGGTTCAACTGTTGGTGTTCTCTGTGTTGTTATCCATTGTTGTTAAAACTCTGACTGGCGGCAGACTTTATTATGGTCGTTGCAGCGGACGCTTGGTGATGACGTGTTACGACGTGATGACGTATGTACAAGAGCCTTCCGTGGCCAGGCCACAGCTGCGACGGCCAACGGCCACGGTCAGATGGCCTAGTGTGAGTGCAGGCCAGAGAACAATGGGGCCATTTGAGCACGGTTAGGTGTGAAAACGGCCACACGGCCACGGCCAGATGGCCTAATGTGAGTGCACCCCCTAACTGCTCCTGACGCGCTGGCTGTCGCCCTGTGTGGCTGATCCGCCGTCGGTGTGTGGATGAATGGGTGAAAGTCACTTTGGATAAAAGTGTCAGCAAAATCCACTAAATGTAAATGTAATGAGGAAACACTTACAAATCCGAAAAAACACAGATCTTGCTAAATGTTAAAATCGAGTTTAGTATTTTTTCTGAATATCATGACATTACTGCATTTGACACGTTGACAACCCCTGAATTCGTTCCACTTATATCTGGTTGAGGAATGAAATTAGACATTCTAAGGAAGGTCTAAGGAAATTAAATAAAAGAAACATCAAACTGACTCACCTAAAGTTGGCGAGAACAAAGGTGCTGGAGTCGTAGGCGGGGACCAGCTCGCTGTGGGAGAGGAGACGTTAAACCTTTCTGCCTTAACTTCAATACATCAACGCAGAATACAAATAAGAGGGGTTAGGGTAAGCTAACCTTTTTGAACTGAATCAACTAAACAGATAGCAATAGCAAGCTATCAAGCCATTTTTGGGCAACAACCTAGTGTTAATGATTAGGTGAACGATCAACAAGGACTTGACTGTAGTCACACATAACAACTCAATATGTGGTCTGTTTATTCATGCTGCAACTCAAACAACACATTCAAGGTGGCTGACCCAGCATCACCCAATTGTGTCCGTTCCAAAGTAAGGCTATGGAGTTCACTGTTTTAAGGACGTTATTATATCCAATTTAGAATTGGGCCTAGGCAGAAGAACGTTATTTATAATTTCTGATGCGTTTTTCCTGATCTCACTCAAGACAGTGCAGCATTATACTTTCTACTTGTATGTTTTCAGTTTGAAATACATCATTTTCCAGACATACTGGTCCATATGACATGCCCAACCCTTGTTTGTGTATCGTTCCTGATGCAGGTCACAACTTGTGTCGCTACCAAATATACATGATGTTTTTAACTGAAGTATAGACCGTATATAGAGAAGTATTGATTGTATTCCAATATTCAATTTGCGTAACTTACTTACCACGCTCGTTAACTAAATACAGCCAAGACATTGAGTAAAGCAAATGGTTTTGTCATATGTTACATTAAAGATTAAAAAAATAATGTAATTACTAATAAGATTGTAGCGGAATGGAGTCTTTCATGGCTATGTATCAATGCTGTTAACGAGAAGACTGTTGACCTCGGATATCAAATGCTGTAAATCAAAATATAATCTGAAATATCCCAAGTCAATTAGAAAGTGATGTCTGGGCGATAGTAACACTCAATTGAGTATTGCATAGGCTGACATGACCAGCGGATACAGAAAGGTCTTTGGGCAGACGAACTATGTGGGCCTTTGGTAGTCCATTCCCCTCTCAAGGCTACCTGGTGAAGTCCGGTGGGACCGGCGTGGTGACAAAGGATTGCATGGGTTTCCGGTGGACCTGCTGAAACATGAGCAGGATCTCGGGGCTTTTGGAAATCAGCTCACTCTTACTGCAGGAGTGGAGCTGTGGAGAACATAACAAAAAGAGGAGATCATCATCTTAAGTATACCCACTCTGAGTGGTTAGAGGCAAGCCTACCTGCTGGCTCTTACCAGGTGTACAAGATGGCAAGGGCTAGCCTGCCTACGCAGGGAGAGGTTTTATTCTCTCACACCATTAGTCATGTTCAGAAACCGTACAAAAAAAAAACCCAGAGAAGACATTCAGTGAAGATGGCCGCATTCACGTACACTTGCCCCGATTTGAGTGGATGAAATAATGTGAGTGAGTGAGTGGAGTGTGTGTGAGAGATGAGTTCATGAGTGAAAAGACACAAGTCGGACACTTTCCGGCGCCGTCTTGCTAATTAAACAGGATGCACTTTTTCAGAGGGACAAGTGCAAAGGGAATTACAAACCTGATGCTCCACTTCTTGTAGGAGGGACTCAAGCAACTCAGTCTCCTGTGTCAGCGAGGTCTTCTGGCCTTGTAAGAAGAAGTGAATCTTGTTAATTCTGAGGTATACAAAACACTTTGTCTGACATTTAAATGGCGAAACGATTCAGACTGTGGGCTGGTATGCATTAGCACCTACTTGTCCCATAAATTGTGAAGTTGTGTTCCTGTGTTCTTGCATGTGTGTGTGCGTCCGGACACTTGTGCCCGGTGGGCCTTCATTAGTGCCACTGCAGACGACGACATTTAACGATTCCCACTCGCTACTTTAAAATACAGCCATGCTCAAGGCAACGTTGGCAGCGCCTGCGCCATCACCAGGCAACAGAGAAGGGTCTTTAAATAACCGGGGAGAGGGTGTGGTGTGTGTGTGATTACACGGTGGAGCCGAGGCTTACCCATCAGGGTGATGAGCTTGTTCTTTAGCTGGTTGTCGAGCCGTGCGATCATCATCTCCACGGCGTTGCGGATCTCACGCACTCGCTCGTCCTTCGCCCCGCGCACCGCCTCCACGTTCCTCTCCTGAGCAGAGCGACAGACGGACAGGGCGACAGACGGAGAGGCCACACTGGTGAGGACGGGCCTGCCTGGTGAGGACGGCCCGATATGAGACACCATGAAACACGCCTATTCAACAGACAACCTTTCAGGAGCTGTGATTTGAGAGCCATTAGTAAGAAATGCCGTCAACATCGATCAGCTATTACCTTGCCGATTATGCGTCTTTTATACTTGGGCCACTTTTGTGGATGCCTTAGGTTCTACAGAACTCTTAAATGACAGTGGCGGACCGCATTGAGCCTGGGAGCTGCTCTCCAGACAGACCAGACACTGTCAAACCTCATTCTACCATTGACCTTTATTAACGGCAAGGAGATGTTATTATTCCTGGTCAATTCAAAAACATAATTAGCAACACTGGACAGTACGAACACTTTGTTAACGGTACATTTGAGAAAAGTACCGACTGTGGGCAAGCCAACGGCAGATTAGTTACGCAACTTCTGCGGAACCCTGATTTAGGAATCTCTTATTTGTTAATAATGTGTAGTTTGTAATGGTTTTAACAGAAATAATGTGGACAGGTATAAAGTTTCTGAGCATTGCTTGGCTTTGATTACGTCATGGATATGGGTAGTAAGTTTCCCCTCAGTATTTTCCCATGGTGAATCCCGTTGAAAATTCTTGAGTCAGTAATTCCGGCCAACCCATATCACATTTCACGTGCTGTTTGATGAGGGAAGCTCTTCTGTGATGTTACAACTAATGAAGGTAAATATTTTACCTTCATTGCTGAGAATTTGTAATATATATCTTAACTTGGTTTCCATGACATCTCTCCACTACCCATAAGCCCCTGCAGACAGCTGAACAAGTAGAAGAAAAAAAAAAGCTTCCTTGGAAAAAGATCCCCTTTAAATCCAATAGGCTTCCTGTCTATAGGCATGGAAAGTTAATCAACACTCCGCCATCCAATCAGAATCAAGTATTCACCAAAGCAAGCCATTGTATAAAGGATCAATAATACAATATCACCATCTAGAGGCAGCAATCTGAACTACACTTAGCGCCTGAGCGAAACGAGGAAAGTTAAACCAACCACACACACACACACACACACACACACACACACACACACACACACACACACACACACACACACACACACACACACACACACACACACACACACACACACACACACACACACACACACACACACACACACACACACACACACACACACACACACACACACACACACACACACACACAGAGGGTTTACCACTTCCTGGACCAGGCTGATGAGCTCCATGAGCCGGCGGCGCAGCTTGGCCACCTCCTCGTTGACCTTGGTCACATGCTGCTCATAGATCTCCACCAGGGGCTTGAAGGTGTGGCCCCCGTGCTGCAGGGGGGGTGGGACAAACACGCTCAGTGGCTACCTACTAGAGAGCGAGCATTGGTCCTGAAGGGAGTTCATGTCATAATGGCTCAGTTTAAAATGGATAATTTAGGCCCAATCCCATTTCTACCCCTTACCCCCCCCCCTTGTTTTGAAGGGGTAAGGGGAAGGGGTAGAAATGGGATTGGGCCAATCCCATTTCTACCCCTTACCCCTTCCCCCATCAAAACAAGTGGGAGGCGCGGGGTAAGGGGAAGGAGTAAGGGGAAATGGGATTGGGCCTTAATGTGATTACTGGAGAATCAAGGCTGTCTTCAAACTTTGAATCAAGTGAATCAGATTACAGGCTGTGATTAATCTCGATGAACCACAGGTTTTAAATACTGCCGTTTGAGGGGGATGATAATAACTATATCTTAAATGCTGTGGGAATAATAGAAATGCATTAAAACTAGTAAGGAAGAAGAGAACCGTTACACTGACTCATTTATTGTATGTACAGATGAATGCATACATTCATACCACGAAAGGGGATAGTTAGGAAGAGTTAATGCTTTAGGTAAACTCCAAAAGCATACATCAGTGTAATTTGTTGACCATAGCCGTCCAGCAGCTATTAGCGAGTGAAAAGCCCTGTGTCCATTCTAAGGGTTGCCGTAAGCGCCACAGCTAAATTGAGACCGTCTAGACACGAGGGTAGACTTAATCTGTGTTATCTGCAGCTGGCCGCTAAGTAATGCCAAAAGGACGTCATCTTAAATTAAAGAGAACAGGATACCATCACTTTTTCGTCCTTGTTTCCCTATTGCTGTCTGGCACTAGTGAAATAAGTATTATGTATTATTAGTAGTGCTGTCAGTTAAACGTGTTATTAACGGCGTTAACGCAAACCAATTTTAACAGCGTTGTTTTTTTTTCTTTGCCTCAAAACAAAGAAGCAGTAGCCTGACTGCTATGTTCAAGGCATGTTTGTATGTTCATCGTTTAATTGCGCTATAGGCTTTTTTTTTTGTATCGTCCTGTTTTGATCAGTATATGCCAATGTTGTTATCAATAAAAAAACATTTGCACAAGGCAAGCCAATGAACTTCTCCATGTTGATAAGAGCATTAAAATGAGAACAATTAATGGGACAAAGAAATCAAGGGATATTTAGCATAGAAAAAAAATCCTGAGTTAACTATGACATTAATGCAATTAATCGCGATTAAATATTTTAAGCGCTTGACATTACTAATTATTAGTAAATTAGACAGTGCATCAAATCACCTTATTGTTATTCAACTAGGACTAGAGGACTAGAGGCTGATGGTTGGTGCGGCTGAGCTTGGATCTTTGAGTATAGCAGCGCCCAGGGTAGGTCCGATACTAGAATGAACTCTGACACTAGGTTAACCTCTGAAACTCTGACCCTGACACTAATGTCAACCTTGATGCTCGTCTGATATGGGATTAATGGCTATGCCGATACTGAGACCTTCTGAGTAGTTGTGAATTTGTGGCTAAATGCTCTGGTAAAGTATCCATCTCAAGTAGACTGCACCTGCATCTGTATGAGCAAATTTAGTTTTGTGTGTTTGTTTGAAATGTGTGTCTTACCATGCCTCCCCAAAGAGCACACTGGTGGCAGATGCACTTCTTACAGGTCCAGCAGAACACACTGAGCTTCTCATGGTGGTTTTCGCACCTGGACAGGACACACCTCAATGTGAGCAATCATGCTAGGCTATGGAAACTCTTATGTCCAATTCTATATATATAATAATAATATATTAGGGAAGTATATAGATTCATTGCATTGAAAATTCCTCTACTTAATAAATTATGGTTTGTCCCACAGGGATGTGCCAACCAGAAAATCACCAAATTGCCTTGAAAAAAACCAAACATTGGACAGGGCCGCTATGAGGAAGCAAGGAGGGGAAGGGGAGAGGTGGTTGGGAGCCTCTGGGGGGGGCCTCACTTGTCCTTGTCGTTCTCCTCGTGCTTGGAGAGGCTGCAGAGCTGGAGCGTGTCTAGCTGCTGGGTCACCTCCTCGGCCCAGCGGCAGTTCACCAGCTCCCTGAGCTGCAGCGGAGCCCTGGGGACAAGATCCCCGCGTTAGGACTTCATGCACTCACAGCAAGCCCATCCATCACCTGACACTCTACTATACTACAAGCTACCATCGGTTAAGACTAGAAGAAACAGCACTGGGTTTGTGGGATCACCCCGTTTCTGATTTCATTGACATTTCAGCAAGTACACAGGGGCCTCAATGAGGAATACAACCGTCAGCGAACCTAACTCATGATGTTACCATTGGTGGACAGGAGCTTACCTGCAGTGTGGGCATTGGGCTCTTTGTTCAGTCAGCCAACGCTTTCCAAAATAAAGAGGACACATGGGTAAGTGACCGGTATGCATTCAAATACATTCAGTAACAAACAGGCTCATTACAGTTGCTCTGTAAGGTGACCTTGGGTGTCTTGAAAGGCGCCTCTAAATAAAATGTATTATTATTATTATTATTATCCACGCGTTGGCAACACAAAACTGAAAAATAAGCCGTTTTATTATCGACGCTCTTCAACAAGGTTTGGCATTTGGCCAAACAACAGAAGGGAATACAGCGTTTAACTCTTCAAACATGTTTTAGGTCACAAAGTTAGGAAGGCCCAGGCCAGGGTTTAGGTTGTAATGGATTGAACCTTGATGTGTAAAGTTGGAGAATCCCGGCATCGAGCCAGACAGACGCCAAAAGCTGTTGACGCGCTGAGCGCTTGAGACACACGCCAAGCGGTAGTGGGGCTTACCCGTATGCAGCTGAAGCAGCAGAGCTTGGAGCAGTGGGGACAGAGGCGGGCGTCCCTCAGCTTCTCCATGCAGATGAAGCAGCGGAATACCTCTGCAATACTCTGGAGACACACATGGACAGAGGCCAACTGCAGGGGCATTCACCCAGTACATCCTCCCATGAGAAACATTCATTTCTAAAGGCCCGGTCACACCAGGCAATACATTGTGAAATCCTTCTCTTATATGGCTTGTGTGGCATAGAAGCTAAAAACCCGTTTTCTGCTAGTTTTAGTATTTCAAACATTCACCGACAAACGAGCTTGGCACACAACACTTCTATCTGAAAGGCTACTTAACAAACACCAACCTCAGGCCAGTGTGCCGAGCATGTGGGTGGTTATTGCCAAATCAGTGCTGGCCTACTTCTAAAGTAGGGTGTTGGTGTTTGGGCAGAGTGCATATACAGTTTTGTGTGATAATTGATTGTTGCTGGCAATGTCAGACTGGACTGAGATGTTATTCTACCGCCACCTGCTAGCGGATATTTAGCAAGTTGTAAAAATCTAAAATGTGTAGATGTACACATGTAGTAATTTATTTCATGAAGCTGTATTAACCATAACGATGGCATTCAGACTTTTGTGGCATTGGTAATTTTGGAACATGTTTAAAATAACTCATCCATTAACATGATTCTACTTCAGTTTCAATGAGAAAATGTTTCTGTAGAATGTACTTTTCTTAACTCAATTTAATATTATCAGGCTTTTAAAATGTGCTTGCAATATGTAGGCCTAATCATTTCATTAACAGTAATAGTATACAATCCAATTAAACGATGTGCTGTGATATATTGACATTCTAAAGGGTAACATGACATACATTTTCAAAGCATGCATTTTTGCTTTTCATTCATAAATTATGTTGCGACATATTGCATTTTATATAACCTTTCTTCCGATCAATTCTTATAAAATACAATAATTTACCTAAACAGTAAAAAAATAAAAATAATAATCGTTCCCTACAATGCATTTATACACACCTCAACACTTTGTTCGTCCATGTCGGCAACTTTAAGTCCTTCTAAATGAAGGGGGAAATAAATAATTTACAACAAGTTAGAGTTGTCATTCAAATTTACATTACACATTGACACACGTCAGCCACATTACATATTATCAAAAAAACATTTGAAAAGCTTAAGAGGGTGAGACCCCAGCATCTTGGTCCACTATAGGCTAAGGCCCCAGCATCTTGGTCCATTACTATAGGGTAAGGCCCCAGCATCTTGGTCTATTACTAAAGGGTAAGGCCCCAGCATCTTGGTCAATTAATAAAGGGTAAGGCCCCCCATCATCTTGGTCCATTACTAAAGGGTAAGGCCCCAGCATCTTGGTCTATTACCAAAGGGTAAGGTCCCAGCATCTTGGTCTATTAATAAAGGGAAAGGCCCCAGCATCTTGGTCCATTACTAAAGAGTAAGGCCCCAGCATCTTGGTCTACTACTAAAGGGTAAGGCCCCAGCATCTTGGTCCATTACTAAAGGGTAAGGCCCCAGCATCTTGGTCTATTAATAAAGGGTAAGGCCCCAGCATCTTGGTATATTACTAAAGGGTAAGGCCCCAGCATAATTTGTTGTTAGTGGTTACGAACCAACCTGTAACAATACGCCAGTTCCAGTTCCCCCCCAATTAAAACCAATTGCAATAAAACGGGTCTTTATCGTGAACGGACGGAGTATGAACAAAAAACACAGTGATATGATGATACACGCCGTGCGTTACAGTTATGACCCATTCAGTTACCTCGGAGCGGTGATGACACTAGCTGGTAGCTAGGGTACCTCACGGTGATGACACTAGCAGCGGTGATGACGCTAGCAGCGGTGATGACACTAGCTGGTAGCTAGGGTACCTCACGGTGATGACACTAGCAGCGGTGATGACACTAGCTGGTAGCTAGGTTACCTCACGGGGATGACACAAGCTGGTAGCTAGATTACCTCAGGATGGTGACACTAGCTGGTAGCTAGGTTACCTCACGGTGATGACACTAGCTGGTAGCTAGGTAACCTCACAGAGCGGCTAGAGCTACCGGGGGGTTCTGCAGACGGTGCAGCCGTTAACCGTCTGTTAACCGTTATCCGTTAGAACCCCTCAGACACGCGCTGTGCCACCGGATAGCGTCGCGTTAAGACTCCGCTGTACCTGGAGCTCGGTGGTATTTCTCCAGGTCCTCATACACCAGTATCCCCTGTATCATCAGTATCTTACAGCCGCACCACCGCACTCATTAACATGGTCGGCAGCCGCTGGGGAAGCTGGAGACAGGACACACTGACCACACTTCCGGTTTCACAACCCGGCCTTCAAAATAAGAGGCCCGGATGGTATAAAGTAGGTCACTTTTCAAAGTAAAAGAGGACAACTTGACAACACAATACAATTCAATACAATACTACTTTATTCTCCACATGTCGTGCAAAATATAAAATCGTCATCCACATATTCAAAGCAGAATCTACGGAAGAGGATTAGGACCATAAGAACAAAAAAATTGTTGACTATTAACTCTAGTGACTCTATTCTCAGAATTCTGACTCTAAACTCAGATTCGGATTTTAATCTCAGAATTCTGAGAAAAAGTCAGAAATCCATAGTTCTGATTTTAAAGTCAGAATTCTGAGCATTCTAAAGTCAGAACTATGGAATTCTGAGAATGAAGTCAGAATTCTAACTTTAATCTCAGAATTCTGAGCATTCTAATCTCAGAATTACAAGGTCGTGTTCCAAATTTCGACGATTTATAAGCATTGTAAACTTGTAAACAAACCTATTTATAGACATCATGCCAAGACAGGACCCAATGAGTAATGCATATAAATAAGGGTGCATGCTACCATTGCATGGGAGAGAGAAAGGTAACTAAAGCTGATGGTTGATCTTTGAAAGAAATAGCCCAAAGGCTAAATCCAGAGTTCGACAGAGGTAGGGAAGGAGAGATTTTTAGATGCCCTTGGTGCGGTTGAAAAATAAGGCTATCTGCATTGAGACACTCAAACCTTTTTTTATTGGACAAGATAAACTGAGTGTACACCCAGTCACTAACTAAATGCAGTGGACCAAATGCCTCAACAACCCATTGTTTATAATTCTGTTGAAAGAATGCATTTTAAACTTGCCATTTAATAATAATAATTATCAATCATAGCAGCACACTTGTGACAGCAGGGAGGTCAGTACCAACACATTATAGACATGCACTTCAAATCAGTTTGGAATTTTGAATAAAACAACCAATACACAAAAAGATAATTTGAAGTCCACTCAAAAATGTTTACATTTATAAACAAATAACTGCAACCAAAAATACAGAATCATAATACATTTTTACAAAATGTGCAACCACTAAAATAGCATTAATTTATCTATCAACCTTTGATCACTTATGTACAGCTCAAGAATTTCAAGCAGGATTCCAACACAATCAATTCTAACACATGGTTTATCACTGAATGTTTGCCTGAGCCCATACTTTCCCACCAATCCTTTGTCTAACAGAATGATATTTGTGAAAATGTAAATATTGTTATGATTTTGAAATTGAAACCCAGGATTTACAATTAAGACACTTTTCTTATCTTTTCCCAAAAAAATGCACATGGTTTTACCCATGATAAAAGTGACTATGGAAACTGGGGGGTGGGTCTATGTTAAAGGCTTTAAAGGCCTTCCCCTGACATACAACATTTACACATAGTGTATAACGGCGTCTCCAACAGGAAGCAGCTCTTATTTTGACTGTCATACTTGCACAAATACAATTTTCCCTTTTGACTTTCACAGGAGTTGCAGTAGCACAAAACATTGTTTAGACTATTGTATTTGTAATTCATTCATTGTGTCTACACTTGAGATACCCTTGAGACTTGAGATAAAGACGAAAGCATATCCGTCGAAACATGTCAAGGTAAAGAAATCTACCAATAAATGTGTCTGTGATAAAAGAAAACTATAAATATCTAGACTATTGTAGTTACTCTGTTTATTTCTGCTTGGGAAAGGGGTAACAATTCCCCTATCTCAGTATAATTTTCAGCCAGTATAGTGTCCTGACTTCTTGCTACTTCTTGGAAATTCCCATTACAAAAAGAGAAAAAATATTGAACAAACTAAAAGAATACAATGATTTAATGGTTGGGAGGACCAACTGATTGATAGCATGAGTCTACATTGCTTTCCATGCAGAGACTCATTCAGAACTACAATACCCTACTGACTTACAACTAATGGTCAAACCATGTCAGGTCTTGGGTCAGGAGGGTCAAGCAACATTAGTGTGAGGTTAGAATCAGTGGCTTTAGCATGCCATTACTACCCCCCATCATTATCTACAATTATAGGACAAATCAGGGCTTGGGGGAGTGAGTTTCAGTTGATGACCAAGCAAGGAGTGTTGCAGTGTGCAGTATTTCAAAAGCAATTGCCTGCGCCTGGGGAAAGTGTAGCCATCAACAAAGCAATGACAATGTAGACAAGATGAAGATGAAGAGAAAATGCACTTATACGTGGAAACCAAAGGATGAACCGATATTCATGGCCAAACCCAAACTTGGATATCTGTATTTTCCCATGAGGCTCTAGCTTATCTTATTACCACTCATCACTTTAACAAGTGGGAACAAATCGAATGTTAAAAAAGGAATAAAATCTGGCCATGCCTTGATAAAACTGATTACTATCATTAGCTTTACCTGTTTGAGGTGAATAAGAAAATGTTTCCTCAAACACCTGTGCGGAGGGATTTCAGATTTAAAGTGGGAGTTTCCACCTCTTTTAAAAAAGTCCCATGAAGAGTAAACAGTAAAAGGTAATAAAAAATAAATAATAATTCATAATAAAATAATTATGTCATTGTTCAACTCTATCTCTTAAATTATCTCTGTGATTCCAATTTTGAGCCTTTAAATAATTTCTCCTGGTGGTGTTTTCCTAGTGAAGCACTTTGTATTGCCATTCTGAAGGACAAGCGCTCTTTAAATAACCTTTGATTGACTGAATAGTTACCTCTATGAAGTATTCCTATTAATTTGTAAAACGAAACACACTAACATTATTATTAACAATCTCTTGAAGCGATACCGGCTTCGCAATGAAATTCCCACTTGAGTACCAATTCAACTCATGAATCGCTCCTACGCCCTTCCTCCTCCTCCTCCTCATCGTCAGGGCCCTAGCCAGCAAACACCTGGGGCGTGAGCGGCGGGGGCAGCCGGTCCGTCTCGGCGTTCTCCGTGTCGATGGCGGAGGCGGGCGGGGGCCGGACCTCCAGGGGGTACCTCTCCAGGATGTCCTGCACCTGCCGCCGCACGCCCTCCTCCCAGGACACCAGCTCCTCCTGCAGGCCGCGGGCCCCCTCCATCAGCCGGTCCTGACGCTCGCTCAGGCCCGACAGCTGCTCCAGGCTGTGGTGGAGCTGGGCCAGCGCCGGGTTCACGGCCACGGAGGAGGCGGCGGCGGCGGCGGCGCCTTGATGGGAGGCCCCGGCCTCCAGGGGCCAGCCGCCGTCGTCGGTGGGCCGGCGAGGCGAGGCCTGGCCGGACATGTAGCGCTCAAACTCGTCGGTGTCCAGGTTGAGGGACTGGGCGTCCAGCTTCTCGATGAACGCCACGGCGCAGCACTGCAGCAGACCACGGGGAAAAGACGCCAGACACGTTTTGTGAGGTCAGATACAAGGCCCTGTCCCGCTGCAAAGTCCCGGACACGGTTGAAATCATCAGGGTGTTTCACAACACTAGTCGCTGCCCCAGGCCTCTGGAACTCTCTCCCGACTATCCATACGTATTACAGCGTCTCTTCCCACCTTTAAATCCTCCTTCCAAACTCACCTGTTCTCACTCGCCTATCACACTTAACTCACCCACCCGCCAATTTAATAAATACCTTGTATTGTTAATTTGAAAAATGTGTTTGTTTTTAACTTGTATTTTGCTTATCTTAACTGTAAGGCAACCTTGAGAGTTTTTGAAAGGCGCCCTGAAATAAAATGAATTATTATGATAGCTGCATTACATATAACATAACATGAACTTCTAGCATGTGCACACGAATACTGCAGATCAAAACCAACAGGTCCAGCTGTTATCCTTGTGAGGTATCAGGATCACAAACCCCCATCAGAATTCAGTTAAAAAAAACAGAATCAGGCTTTACTCTTGTTGCCCATCCCTGACCCACGCCCATTGAGGACAGACAGCTGTTGCCCATCCCTGACCCACGCCCCCCTGGAGACAACACACTGACCAGGTTGGTGAAGTAGTAGCCGTCCTCGCCGGTCATCAGCCGGCTGGGGTTGCAGAAGCGCGTGATGTACTGGATGTTGGACTGCAGCCGCGGTGGGTTGGCCTTCAGCACGATGTAGATGAGCGCGGGCAGGAAGTCGTCGGCCGACGCCGGCTCCTTCTTGGTGATCTTGATGGCGCTGAAGATGTGCTTGCTGCACTGTGTGATGCACGCCAGCTTGTCCCGCGGCACCCGCTTGGAGTCCATCTCGATCACGTCTAGAGGAGAGGGAGGCTGGGTTAAACAAGGACGGCGCAGCACAGGAGTGGGGCCGGGTTGGCTAGAACACTTTTGAAAACCATACAGTTCGCAACTACAAAAGTACATAACAATTTACTAACGGAATATTATATATTACAGGCAAACTAAATATAAGGAAAAAATTAAACGGGTTGGAAAAACAAGTTATACTAAAAACCATGTATCGAACAAAACAGTAGATTAGCAAAAAAAGGCCCTCTGATGACTATAAAACACAAAGAACTCACTAATTATAATCAATAATATACTAAACTATTATAAATATTATTATTTAAGGGTAAGGAAATATGAGAACCTGTTTCACAGCTTACTGATATGACCAGTTACTGACCCGTTATTGCTTTGACAACATTGTCCGACACTTCAGGGATCTCCTCGTCCATGGACACACACAGCATTTCAATGGTCACCCAGTGCAATGCCCTAGGACACACACACACGCGCACACGCGTAATTATCACAGTTTTCTGAAGAACGTGCCGTGAAATGATTTAATAGTCTTTAAAAATAAATCAAAAAATATTATTATTAAATTAAGACAAATACCCATATCCCATAGAGTTTTAGTTATTTTGGGTTTATTTTAAGTGGCTTTCATACCTTATTCTGTGCTGCGTGGCAAGGTCCTTTTTCTCATCGTCGGTTGTTTCCGGGCAGAAGACACTCTTATACAGACGAGTCATGATGTACTTCTCCACCTGGTCCATCACCCTCTCTACAGACTCAGACGAGCCTGGAGGTCAAAGGGAGCTCTTTAACCACTGAAGGTAAAGAAGGCTAGTCTCCTGAGACCAGCCTGATCGAACCAGTTCACATTTTGTTTCTCTGTGCAGATCAGACTGGTCTCAAACCAGTTAGGACAATCAGCACTAGGGGGAGGGAGTTTTGAGTTATTGACAAACAAATTCAAACAATATATATTGATGAAAGAGAACGAATAACGAGGTTAAAAGATCATTAATTTGCACAGAATGCTTTTCATATTGGAGAACATGTTTTTGAGAGAGCGAGCGAAGAGAGCAATAGCGTCACCAAGTTATTTGATCTGACTGGCTGGTTCTTTTTGAAAAATGCAAGGCTACGCCATATGTGAAAATAAATTGCAGCCTAGCCAAGGCCAGACTGATATTCACAGAGAAACACAAACTTGGATATGGTCTCACAAGGCTTAAAAGTTACTGAAAAACTAAAGGGTCTTCAGCCTATGGTAGAAACGTTAGGGAAATCATCTATCAGCAGTTGTTTTCAGTGTAAGATGTCCAGCTATATTTAAGCTAAAGGACCAATCAAGGTACAATGATGAGTCCTGACGGGGGGGGGGGGGGGGGGGGCGTGTCGCATCGCGTTTGCTCATTCGCGTAATTGAGCAATCGCACAAAAAATACATTTCAAAGTGAAACAGCCCACTCCCCGATGATCTCCAGTCCATGCTGCAGACTCAGAGCGAATTCAAATCGCCGGCACAACGGCCGGGGGTCTAACACCGTAATATATATATATATAAACTATAACCGCAGTTCACATTAATCGCAAATATCCCGCTGCTTCGGGTTTTCCTTTGTAGGCCCGTTGAGATGAAGCGGGCGAATCCGCTGTCAGTGCGTTTGCAGTGTATCAGTGATACGCGGGTTTATCTGGAAGTGGTAGTGTTCCTGCGCACCATTGGCATGTATGCGCGCTTGTCTCTGTTTGCGTGTGCGTGTGCGAACGAGAATGACGGGGAGAATGAGTGCTATGCGGAGATGAATGAACGGAACGATATTTACATTTCAAAATTGTGTAAAAAAAGAAAAGAAATCAACACCAAGTGCCAATTTGTGGCACTTGGTGTTGATTCTGATGCGCTGCGCCACACATTGGTCTATGTATGGGAAACACTGTAGGCCTACTGGAAAAATGTTTCTTATCATGGGTTTCACACTAGAATCTGAGTAGGTTCATTACAGATGGAAACCTTTCCTAACAGACCTTTGAAGTGGCTCATCAGACGATCCGACAAGTTCTGGTAGAAGTCTTGGACGCACTCGGACAATTCATCTGCACCAAGGTCCTGCTGAAACGATGGGGGCAAACCCTTCATTAATCCGGGAATGCCGTCATGCTTCGTGGGACATTATTGGAGGTGGGTAATGGGCTCGACCTTCTTGTTGGCTATGCACTATTGCAAGTGGGGAATGGGCTCTACCTTCGCGTTGGCCATGCTCTATTGGAGGTGGGGGGCTCTACCTTCTTGTTGGCCATGCTCTATTTGAGTTGGGGGGGCTCTACCTTCTTGTTGGCCACGCTCTATTTGAGTTGGGGGTAGGGCTGGGCGATAACTCGATTACGATTATTAATCGCGATAAATCTCACGTCGATTATGACGATAAGCATTAGATATAAATGCTCGATATGAAAAAAAAACAAAAAACATTTCTGATATGGATTTACCCGACAGCCAATGCGGCAGAAATAAACAAAATAGTCAGATCGCAGTTTTGCGGTTAATGCCCAAGTACACGCCCATTCCCTGGTGCATGTTTGAGCTTCCGTTACACGCACACGCACACACACACACACACACACACACACACACACACACACACACACACACACACACACACACACACACACTAGAGATGCGCGGTTGGCGGTTGCAACTGCGGATCGGGCGGGTGACGTGACAAAAAATAATATTTTAATTAAATTCGGGCGGTTGGCGGTTTAACCAACGAAATTCAAAAATATATACACATTGTTAAATGTCGTTACCTACTTCCAAGCACATTTTGAAATAATCCAATTCTCATCAGGCAGTAAATTGGCCTCTCTGTCTCTATCACACACACACACACACACACACACACACACACACACACACACACACACACACACACACACACACACACACACACACACACACACACACACACACACACACACACACACACACACACACACACACACACACACACACACACACACTAACGGAAGCAAAAAAGTTTAAATTAAGTGACGATCCGTCCCATGTCGCGTCTCCACAAACCTGCAAGTTATGAGACAGTAGATGAAACTGCCTGGGTTATTTTGTTTCGTATAAGTTATATTTTAAAACAGCCAGTCATTGTAGCCTACCACTCGTGGAATATGGAATTTCAAAGAGATGATGGAGTGATTTGACTCAGAAGTGACATCAGGCATTGGCAGCACGAGATGTGCAGAACAAGTTAAACTTCTAGCTCAGTAACATCAACACCTAAGAAAGAAGGTAAGAAAAATAGTCGGAAAACTTTGATTTGCAAGGCAAGCAGGCAAGTGTTGGGCTTGTTCCAGTAGCCTATAGCCTTCAATGCGGTGAAATTTCAGAATTAATAGGCTCGAGTCGGCGTTTCCTTAAAAGGCTATCTTTCATTTTGCAAAAAAAACAACACAGTAGGCTATATTACCATATTAAAATGGTGTACCAAATTGCGTTTTATTACAATGATAAAGTGTAGGCCTACTAGCCTATGGTAAGGTCAGGTTTGCCGATGTGCTTGTCTATTTTAAAGTTTCTCCCTGTGCATCGATCGGAGACAGACGTCACTTCACTGATAATATTCTGGGGATAGGCTAGAACATAGCCTTTCATACTAGGGACTTTATCCTTTAAATATCTTTGCGGCATTGGATCAGTCTCCTTTCAAGAACAGGCAAGAACTTTCTAGCCTTGCGTCAACAGCGCATATACCTAAAAACAACAGGCGGATGGCGGGCAGGTGCGGTTTTGAAAATTGGTCAAAAAAATTGTTGCGGATGGATGGCGGGCGTATCAAGCGTTTTGTGATGCGGTTGCGGATGAAATAATAGCCCATCCGCGCATCTCTAACACACACACACACACACACACACACACACACACACACACACACACACACACACACACACACACACACACACACACACACACACACACACACACACACACACACACACACACACACACACACACACAGCCTCTCAACAACAATGAAAATAAGAGAAAAATATATATATATATATTTTTTTTTATTTATTTTTTTTTTTAAATATTATATCTCGTGATTAATATCGATATCGATCGATATCGGAAAAATAATCGTGATAATATTTTTTGCAATATTGCCCAGCCCTAGTTGGGGGGCTCTACCTTCTTGTTGTCCATGCTATATTGGAGATGGGGGGGGCTCTACCTTCTTGTTGGCCATGCTTTCGATGAAGGCCCGACACTGCTTATGGATCTCCCGGCCTGGTCGCTGCATGGTCTTCAAGAACTCCATGAAGTCCTTGGAGACGCGGTCCGTCTCCAAGCTGGCCTGCCGGCTGATGGACGGGCTGGAGGTCTTCCCCTCGTGGCCCTCTATGGAGTGAAGAGCAGCCAGAAGATATTACAACATTGTCTTTCCTGGTCGTCAACTACTTGATTTTCTAGTTGGCCGATACCTCTGGGATTAAAGATGAAAAGCAACAACCGGCAAATCTCTCTCTGCACTGCAAAGAGAAGGTACTCTTCCAAACTCGACCGAAAGCACTCTCTCTTTTGAGTGGTTTTTTAGGGCACCCAATACAGAGATCCCCGGTTCGCATTTGGCAGAATAAAGAAAGTAACCTACTCAAAGCGACGCATACAAATAGAGGATGTTAAGATGAAACATTTGTAGAGGCATTCATATCTGGTAACAGAATAACATTTCTACTTTAAGCACTAGTGCGTCGGAAACAATGCTACCGTTAGAAGGTTATGAGCATGTTAGGCGGCAGAGCAAAATTGTATCACTAGGCAGCCCTACGCCAGCATAAACACATAGATGCTGGGGATTTCTGAATAGTTTGAGCAGTCAAACTATTTAAACTTATTAATTAATGGATTATGTCTAAGCGTTACAAAATGTGTCGACGACAAATCAAAAGTGAGTGCCTAACGCCATCGTTTAGAGAGACAATGAAAACGTCTTAAAATAGTCAATAGATCTGGATTCTATGAATGAACGATTGTTGCTGTATGTCTGCGGAGTGTATTCAGGATGCATGATGGACTGTTCAGACAGACTGTGGGATACCGACCTCTCAGCCTAGCCACCAGCGCTGCGGGCACGGCGACCGTTTGGGGGGAGGGGGAAGGAGGGAGCGGGGGTCGGTGGTGAAAACAACGAACAGAATGGGTAAGTAGCAATCAAAAGGAAAAACAACAAGAGAAATCAAAGTGAAAACACAAAGCATAACCAATCTGAATCAAACTTAGAAGATGCATAGAGGAGTTTAAAGACAGAAGCTAGCACCACACCAAAGGATGTGCAATTCAAGAAAAGCCCTGCATTCCAAGAGAAAACTGAATGGATTCACAACTTAAAATGTCCCCCAGTCTCCGTTCCTTCTCAGGACTTCTTCCCTGCTAATTAAGCTTTTTTTTCAATCTGGGGGGCTAGGGCTAGGTGGGGGTCATACATTTAGAGACTTCCAGGCTGTTACTTTGATTAAGGGCTATACCAATAAATGTGATTCAAATTGAAAGTATATTTGGATGTACTTTTTCGTTGGCTTGCCTTTGTGTGTTTACATTATTGCAATCAACATGGCAACAACCTAAGCACTCTAGTCTAAACTGCTTTTCATAGCGCAAAGCGTGCCGCAGAAGATCCTAAAGATAATACCCCCTCGTACTGAATCGAGTATACATTTTGAAACGAAAATTCAATTCAAGAATATTAATATATTAGAATCCGGATCGAATGAGCCAAACCCCTACAAGAAATGGCAAAATATTATTTTCCAGACTCATTGTGCTTCATTGAAAAAAACCTCAAACTCATTGGTCACTGCCAACTGGCTCAGCCCTCTCTGAAGCATCCCGCTGACAAGCTTGTCATGTGATTGAATATGGAGAGCCTCTCAACATATGCCTTCAATCTGAGTTGATGCCGTTTACATACAATCTCTAACAAACGCTTGCTAAGCAGCAAAACATTTGCATATGGATTTCTTTAGAATCCTTCAATTGAGACGGAAATCGCATTGAGATGCCACTAAGCCACGCCCTTATAGGACCAGCTGGGTTAGATACATACACATACACAAACACACAAACACACACACAATGTAGCCTTGTGAATGAGACGTGGTTCACCCATGACCCGATGCTAAACCCATGATGTTACAATCTTTTGCTTTTTGCCTTGAGCAGGCTCGTCTACAGTATGCAAACCGAGTCCAAATCACTGTTGTATTCACTATTTCATGTAAAAGAGATAATAGACCCAGAGGAGTAATCATAGGACAAACACAAGTGTCACTCATAACACTAATGATGGGTCTACCCCTTTAATGTACCATAGTAGACTACACTAGTGAATGCCACTAGGACTAATGCCAGGGCTTTGTCAAACTGAGCCCTGCCTACATATGTGATGTGAATGGCTACACGTGTGTTTGTGGGGTTCTGTTTAAAAGGGATCCATCGGTGAACCAAGAGGGAGTGGAACCCCACAGCAGCCTTAGAGCCGTTACCTTCGGTAGGAGAACCCAACTCCCACGAGGGGGAGAAGATCCCTCTCCAAGCCCTGAGGGTCCTGTCCTCCCTCTCAACAAGCCCTGCCAACAGCATGGAGGGAGGGAGGGAGGGAGGGCCCGGATGGGAAGCAACGGAGAGAGGATGCAGAGAACGCAGGGGCAAGCGATAGAGGGGAGACAAAGTGATGACGCACACAGAGCCACTAAAACCAAAAAGGTAAAAGGTTTGTCATTTCATGTTTAGCCCCAGGTGAAGTTGCATGGTGTGATCTCTTTGTATGACCGTGGCCTGGACGAGACTATACATC
Organism: Gadus chalcogrammus; assembly: GCF_026213295.1. Lineage (NCBI taxonomy): Eukaryota > Metazoa > Chordata > Actinopteri > Gadiformes > Gadidae > Gadus > Gadus chalcogrammus. The sequence continues at coordinate 10,725,590 of NC_079418.1, forward strand.
GTTATCGTACGACCATAAAGCAGTCCCACTTATTTGATGATATATTATCAAAATCAATGGGTCTGGATGTGGCAGAACAGAGAAACCGTGTTGGTTTTAGTGAACAAAATGAATGAAGAATGGAGAATGTGGTGTTGGGCGCAATTCAACATCTGATGGGATGGATTCAGCGGAAGCCCAGAACAGATAAATTTCTTGTCCCCATCTAAAGCACAACCTTACCCAAGCCAGGAAAACCTTAATGGAAATACAGGCAGTGCTTTAAGGAGCGTTTAATGTGGAGTAACAACGTGGCCTGTGGAGTATAAACGGCCCTCTGGGTGTGGCCCCGCCATCAGGGAGCTCACAGTAAACCGTGCCCACGTGCTTTGGGAGGACTTGGCCCTCATGTGGCTATTCTAGGTAATACAGCACTGGTACAATAAGAACGTCTCGGATCCCAACCATCCCAGACGCAGAGAGAAAGAGAGTTAACCCAAACCTCTCTTACACCAGGAGAGAGGACGAATGACGCACAATAACAAGCTGTAATGTTTTTAATATGGTGTCAAACACACGGTGTCCGTTTACAAAATATATACAGTATTCGACGGTAAACATCTCTTTATCACAGGATCCCTGTGACAACGTGTATAAGCTGAGTACCCTCAGCCATTTCCGTACTGGTGGTTTGTCTTTTTTCTACCCCCGATCAGTGTCAATGTTTGAGGTGCCGTACCTTTCTTGGGGGCTATGCGCGTGGAGGGGCTGAAGAACTTCTTCACCGTGGTGACTTTACGCATCTTCTCGTTGGTCTTCTTCTCCTCAAACTTGGAGAAGGGGGTCAGGGCGGCATGGGGCGGGGTGGCCTGGGCCTGGGGCTGGGGCCCGGGCTGGCTGGAGGGCCCCTGGCTGCTGGCGTAGGCCACCTCCTCTTCGCGCTGCAGCCTGACCAGAGCGACGTTGCAGGATTTAGCGTTCGCACGACCGAGAACCCCCTGACGAGCAATACCCTTTCTGTGTGGAGTTGCTAATTCAACTTATTATCCATACTTTTTCTGTGAATGTTTCTGACTGTGAAACCCCCCGAGACGCCAAAGAAACCGACGCTACTTACTTCTCTGCGAAGGCCCAGTCCTCCTGGATCTGTCTCTCCTTGGCTCTCTGGTACTCCTCCCGCCAGCACTTGGAGCACAGGCCCTGCCAGGCTGCGTTGCCATAGTAACCACATCCCTTCTTGCAGAGCAGCTCCGACTGGTCCACGTGGATCCCGCGGCGCTCCGGCTTCTGGCTCATCTTAGGCCGACTCGTCTGGTGAGAACATGTTCAAATGGGGATCGTATCCTTGACCATAAACAACGGTAGATTTTACATGAGGAGGGAACGGTCTTGAAAAAGGCCACATTAATCAATTATGATATCAGCATTACTGTGCTCACATTACATGTTGAAACATGACCGTTTTGCTAATGGATGGGTGGTTTGGAATGGGGCATCGTTATGAAACAGCATTGCATACAAACACCAATACATGAATGAGTTAGAAGAGTCGAAACAGGTGTCAGATTGTGGGCAACCCTTGGACACGAGGACAACACTAGGGGTCCTGACCCTCCGGAGGAAGGGTCATGCTGCATGACAACACACTGAGTAAACAGTGTGCGCACTGCGGCCTCGACACATATATAGGCGCCCTTTCACAGGCATGCATATCCGTTAACAACAGTCAAATGTGACCGTTTTTCGACTCTTATAAGGGAACAATGTCGTCATGTTGAAACAGAAAACGCTCAGGCTATGTATTAATAACAATCATGTGTAAACTACAACGTAAACGTTTGGCTGGCAAGACAACTATGCATTATCGTGCCACGGTCTCCTGCGTGAGGTCGTCGATAAGTCACTAGCATTTCTCGACTATCCGACAAACAATGACTTTGAAATCACGTAAGATGATCCCTTACCGCCCTGGCAGAACGCTGTGAAGGACAACAATGCTAGCAATGCTAGGCTAATGCAAAACGTCAACAATCAACGCCTCTTCCGGTTATGGTAATGCTGCGTTCAGGATCACGGTGAAATGTCCGCCTTTGCATGAACGTCGACACGTAATAATGAATTATGTTCGTATTTGGTTATTTTGCTATTGCTCTCCATCCATTATAAGTCGCTTTATATATATATATATATATATATATATATATCCTAAAAAGACGAATAGTCAATAGTAAACTGGTTTCAAGTACTGAACCAGAAAGGAAATTCAAAGTTATCTTCTGAAATGCCTTTCATTCTGCTAAAGACGACTCCAAAGACAAATATGTTCCTGAATCCGCGGACGCCAGCATTCCGAGTCGGATGTCGGAAATCTCCCAGCTTGCGGCATTTCTCGGAGGCACGCCCCCATTTTGTCTTCATCTCTCGGAATTCTGAGAGCAGGCCGAGAGCAGTGATGACGCTCTCAACTAAAATTGCTGCGCCCGTAAAGAGATTTATTTTCTTTGTATTTGTACCACATTGGTCATTTAAAGGTCGATTTTAAATGCTCTTACACACTTGATTACATTGCTAATTTATTCCGGTCACCAATTTATGCATTGCACGGTCTTACTGTGCATGCAATACTGTACAATAATGTAAAGTTGCGTTGTTTGTTTTCGAAATTGTATGCTAAAGAGGCTTATGTAGCTAACCATAAACAACGACTAGCAAATTTCATCGCACAATCACAAAGTCAAACGGGAACGCTATAAACGCCCGAGAACGTAAATGACTTCAAAAGGATGACGTGCAACTCGGAAGGCTATTAGCGAGGATTCAGGAGCACACCAAATTTGTGTACGCAGGAAGTCGTCAACAAGCAACAGATTAGTGCTGGGGCTATTTTTGTTGTATTGTTTACACGACGGATCATGCTTTGCTTGAGGAAGTCAGTTAGTGAGCAGTGAGTGAAGACATTCAGTTAATGTTAAGTGCGCTGTTGAGTTAGGTCTTTGTGTACTCTTGGAACGATACAATAAAGTCACTGAAAGAATAACACGCCTCTGCTTTTGACATTCGCCACATTAGTGTCAGAAGTGGGATATTCTAAAAATAATACCCCTTATGAAGATGGCGATGTCAAGAAGCTATTTAGAGAAGAAACTTCACGAGATTGAAGTTCTTCTTCAGCGTCTTCACGAAGATCTTCCTTCAGAGATGAGTGATCGACCCGACGGGGCCAGTGCTCCCCGCCGCCATGCAAGACGGGTGTCAGCCGAAGTTGAGCACGCTGACCGCTGACGAGTGTCCAGTGCAGAGAGACTGCCACCACTGACCTACGGCGCCGAGAGCTCGCCGCTGATCGCCGCCAAGGGGAAGGCGACGCTGGCTGTCGCTGTCGAGAGGGCGCCGCTGACGAGAAGGCATCGCTGGCTGCCGCCATAGAGAGGGCGTCGCGGACCGTTGCTGACAGCTCGCCGCTGATCGTCGCCGCCGAGAGGACGCCGCTGACCGCCGGCGAGAGGGCGCCGCCGACCGCCTCGCCACGGGCCGCTGCTGCCAGCATGCCCATCGCTAGCCCGGCACCATGGAACACCTGGAGCCGTACCTAGCGCAAGTAGGGTGGAACAACCAAGACACTGCTGCCCACGTTGCTCTAGCACATGAGGGGAAGGCGCTGCAGTTGTTGCTCGACCTTACGCCCCCCCGAGCGACTAGACTATGCGATACTGGCGACTGCATTGGAGCGTAGTTTGGCCAACAGGTTTCAAAGGACAACATGCGGGACCAGCTCACGCGCCGGCGCCGCCAAGAGGGTGAGACGCTGGGTACTTATGCCGCAGATGTGTTCTTCAATGCATGTCGTGGCTACCCCACGTTTGAGGAAGCAGCCCATGAGGAGCTAGCCCTGGGCGCCTTCATCCATGGCCTCACACCAGAGAGGCTGAGAGAACCCCTCCGCATCATGGCACCGACCAGCCTCAGTGCTGCGCTGGAGGAGGCAGAGAGGGTGGAGGCTGTTATGACCCAATGCAAACGACCAGGTCCCAAGGTGTGCCAGGCCAACGTCAGCGATGAAGAAGGGGACGTCGAGGGAAGGGTCGTCTGCCAGGCTTGTCCGTCACCAACTCGACCCGACCGACGTCGACCAACCCACGGGTACCGGGAACGCTGTTTCAACGACCCATGCTGGCGCTGTGGAGAAGTGGGGCACTGGGCCCCGAACTGCCTCGCCCCCGCCCCTGCACCAAAACACCACAGAGCCCCACAGTCGGGAAACTAATGCTGCCACCCATCGAACCGACCATAGACCCCATTGAGAACAATGACAAGATTGGTAGAGTGGGCCAGGCACACAGCCTCTACCTCCTCTGTTCCATCAAGGGACTGCCCTGCTGGGCCCTCGTGGACACCGTCCACCATCTCCATTGTGCGCCCAGGGGTGCTTCCAGAGACAGGATGGATGCCCACAGACTGTAAGATCCGAACAGTGGCCGGAGAACTAGCTGGGATGCTGGGGAAACTACCGCTGCCAGTGAAGGTGGGGAACACCGAAACCACCCACAAGTTTTGGGTGGCCGAAATTCTTGACCCCTGCATCATCGGGCTGAATCTGCTGACTCGTTTGGGGGCTAGGGTGGATGTGTCGAGGAACACCATTCACTTCGGCACGGAGATGCTGACCCTCCAGCGCCGTCATGGGGGGAAGGTAGGGTGTACACAAGCCCAGCCGTGTTCACCGGGCGCCGCACCACCGCTGTCTCCACAGCCACTGTCGCCATCCCCTGTGGTGTCAATGGCGCCGCCTTGTCCGCCTACGACAACAGCGACCTCCGTGGAGGCTACGACTCCCCAGCCCCATCGTCAGATGTTGACAACGCTATCCAGGAACTCTACCAGCGGAGCAGTGAAGGACTCGATGATCAGCAGAGCCAACAGCTGCGAGACCTGCTTACAGACATTTTTGCTGCACGAAATCAGGACTGCTCCCAAACTAACCTGGTGCAGCACTCAATGACACTGGCACGGCACTGCCCATTACACTGTGAGCCCACCGACTAGGGTTTGCCAAACAAGAGGGTCCTGGGCCATGTGGTGGGGACAGAAGGCGTGGCTACGGACCCTGCCAAGGTGGCGGCGGTAAGGAACGGGCCCATCCCCCGAAATGTCAGTGAGGTGCACAGCTTCCTGGCTCGCCTCATACTATCGACGCTTCGTCCGTGACTTTGCATCAATTGCGACCCCCTACACCTTCTCATGGACAAGAGGAGGGAGTACAGCTGGGAGGACGACTGTGCAGCCGCCTTTGCCCAGCTCCGTGCTGCTCTGACAACCGCACCCATCCTGGCCCTTCCTGACCCTGGCCACAGCTTCATAGTGGACACTGATGCCAGTGACGTGGGACTGGGGGCAGTCCTGTCGCAGGAGGGAGTAGGGGGCGAGAGGGTGGTGGCTTACTACAGTCACTCCTTGTCTCGCCCCAAGCACAATTACTGCGTCCCCCCCGAAGTGAGTTCCTGGTAGTGGTTGAGGCGTTCAAACACTTTCGCCCCTACCTCTACGGCCAGCGGTTCCTTTTGCGGATGGACCACGCTTCCCTGACCTGGTTGCTCAGCTTCAAGGAGCCTGAGGGACAGGTGGCCCGGTGGATCAAGGCCCTGAAGGGCTACGATTTTGAAGTCCCACACTGAGCTGGGCGTCTGCACAGCAATGCAGATGCCCTGGCCCGACGCCCCTATGAGGACTGCAGACACTGTGAACGCCCGGAGGAGCGATATGGAGCTACTCTCCAGGTAGCTGCCACAGGACAGGTTGGGCCAGATGAAGGTTGGCTGACTGCAATGGAAGACCAGGAGTGGCAGGCAGCACAGGACAGTGACCCCACACTGGCCAGGGTGGGACATTGGGTTGACAACCAGGCACGCCCCCCCCCCCCCAGCAAGCTGTCACTGCCTTGTCCACGGTTCAGTGGGGGCAGGACACTATGGGGTGGCCAAGACCCTCAACAAGCTGCGCCAGCATTTTTACTGACCTTGTTGCAGGAAAAACACAGAGCTTTTCGTTCCCTGCTGTGAATCCTGCACTGCTAAGAAGGGGCCAACTGGACGTTCCTATGCCCCTTTGCAGCAATACCAGGTGGGGGCCCCCATGGAGCGGGTTGGGGTACCTCAGGAACTGCACAGCGATCAGGGGCGGAACTTTGAGGCTCAAGTCTTTGTTGAGGTGTGCAAAGGCATGGGGGTCAGCAAGACCAGGACGACACCCCTCCACCCCCAGAGCGACGGGCAAGTGGAGAGGTTCAACCAGACGCTTGCCACGCAACTGGCTACGTCACCTCACGACACCAGCGACAATGGGACCGCCACCTACCCCTTGTCCTCTGGGCTTATCGCTCAGCGGTGCAAGAGAGCACGGGCAGGGTGCACACCAGCCACACTTATGTTCGGCAGAGACCTGTGGACGCCTGTGGGCATAGCCTTTGGCGCCCCCCCCGACAATGATCTCCCCAAGATATGGGGCTTCGAGTACCTGCGGGACATTCAGCAGCGTCTGGCAGAGGCTCACGAGTTTGCCAGGCAGCGTCAGGAACAGGTGGGGTAATGACAAAAGCGGGGGTATGACCTCTGTTGCCAGGGCCGCCCCTTCGTGCCTGGGGAGAGGGTGTGGGTCTACAATCCAACCCGGGAAAAGGGGGAGTCTACCAAACTGACCAGCCAGTGGGTTGGGCCCTGTGAGGTGCTGAAACAACTTTCCGATGTTGTGTATCGGGTGAAGATGTGTGTCCGTGGGCGGGTGGTGGTGTTGCACAGAGACCGCTTGGCACCCTACCGCCCCCTGGCGGCCGGATTTCCCGACACACCCAGCTCACCCAACACGACTCCACTCACACCGACGAGTCCTCCGACTCAAACAGACAGTGGGGGGTTGGGGCATGCGACCCCACGGGCTCACAGGTGGGGGCGGCAGCCACCCCTTTGCTATCAGGACTTTGTTGTCGGCTGAGGACTGGCGACATGCTGCTCGGGGCAATGTAGCGCCGGGGCTATGTTTGTTGCCTTGTTTATACGACTGCTATTGGTTGTTGATGTGTTCCCATCATGCTTTGCTTGAGGAAGTCAGTTATTGAGTAGTGAGTGAAGACAGTTGATGTTAAGTGCTCGGTTGAGTTAGGTCTTGGTGTACTCTTGAAACGATTCGATAAAGTCACTGAAAGAATATCACGCCTCTGCTTTTGACATCCGCCACAATATAAACTCTTTGTAGCTTAGCTCTACACTCCATCAAGTAACACACAGTAGGGATTAGATGGCATCTTATTTACTAGGGGTGGGAAAAATAATCGATTCTTCGATGGTTAGGGTTAGGTTTAGGGTTAACCTAACCCTAGTCTCGCAAAGCCAGACCAAATTACAGGAAGTAGAATGGTCTGGAACCACGCTATTTAGAGCCGTCTATCTGGGGGGAAACTGGGCTGGCCTGTTTTTATTTCTTTAAACCAATCACAATCGTCTAGGTCGGGGCTAACCCCGGGAAGCAGCAACGGTGTCCATCCGAAATAGTGCAAGAACATCTTTCTTCCTCAGCAAATGCTGTAAGTAAATCTTTTGCAGTTCTTTGCAATTTTCGATGGAAAGAGCCAAACATACTAGCTTTACAGCGCCGTCAAAGTCCTCTTCAAAACTCGCCATACTGCCTAGTTTCCGAGTTAGAGGAGAAGCACAATACGGGAAAGCCAGCAACAGGAAGGGGAGGAGTAGCGGTGGATCCGACGCTAGCGCCATAAACGCTGTCCATTTCCGCTCAGCCAGACTACCCTAACCCAAAACATATGCTAATTAGCTAGACGATGGATATAAAAGTGAAAAATAGGGTTAGGGTTAGAGTTAGGTATATAAAGACGCTCAATACTTACAGGTGCATGTCTTCTTCTTCTTCTTCTTCTTCTTTGACTTCGGTCAAACTAGTCGAACAACGAAGACTGTGACGCAACTGTGACGTAAAACATTTGAAGAAGCAGAAAAAAACCTGACTGCCACACAGTGCGTTGCCACACCACAGTGTGTTGCCAGACCACAGTGTATTGCCAGACTACAGTGTTTGGCCATACAACAGTGCGTTGCCACACCACATTGCGTTGCCACACCACAGTGCTCGGCTCCGGGGCGCCAGCTGGTTGCTACTCGACTGGCCAGGACACAGGGCATGAAGGAAGTAATATGTAAGCCCACATTAGAGCGATAGTGCATTTAGGTAATGGATGAAAGACATCCATGCAACTGCTAACTTTTGCAAAATATTGACCTTTGTAGACTGGTTTGTGTTTTGAGAATTTAGGTAATCAACAAGGTTTATACCTTGAAGCAAAACAGACCAGCCGACGCTGGAGTCTCTTGCCAGTTGGGAATGGGTGGGACACAGCGGGAAGTACCATGGATCATTAACTCCTCTGTACTTCTCTCTTTCTGCTTTTTCCAGTTCCAGGGCTATTAGCCACCCCACACTCCAAGACCAGTGTGGAAGCATGGCTGGTTGGCTCATCATCTCTGCCATCACCAATGAGCTGTCCAGGGGCCCGTTTCAGAAAGCAGGTTCAACAAACTCTGAGTTAAAACCTTAACTCTATGTTGACCTACTCTGAGCTGTCAAACTCTAAGTTTTCGGTTTCAGAACAGGTGATAACACTTAGTTCAATCAACTCAGAGTCAAGGTAACCCTGAGTGAAGCTTGTGCATGAGGATATAAAAAGCCCTCATCAATGGAGCACAGATAACATGATTCACCATGGCAACAAGTGGTAAACAGCCTCGATCCTCCTACTTCTCCCCAGTGGAGTTGGAAATATTAATGACTGCGTATGCAGAAAGTGAGCATATATTTTTAAAAAGAAGCAATACTGTGGCAGCAGCAAAAGTGCGGGAGCTTGCGTGGCAGAAAATTGCTGACCGAGTCAATGCGTGAGTATTAATTTGAGAAAAAAATGAAATGTTTTGTCTTGAATGTCCCACTTATTCAACAATTATATTCCATATGTTTTGTCTGTGAGCACAGGTGCAACCCAACAGGCACCAAACGGACTTGGCAGCAGCTAAAGATGAAATATAAAAATGTAGTTCAAACAGGTAAGGTATAATAAAGTACAAGCAATTGTGATGTTGTTTAGCCTGCCCTCATTAAACAGCATTTAGTGGCTATTCAACATGTGATGGATATATTTAAGTAATTAGGGAAATCTGCAAAAAAAAGAGAAATCCCAACACTGCCAGTATTTAATATTGTCTCTATGAAAGCAACACCTGAATGCCTTTTATACATACAAGTCTCCAAAGTTGTGTTTTCTGTATGTATTTAAATTTGACCTCCATTATAGCCAACAGAAAAAAGGCTGAGGCCCGCAAAACAGGTGGCGGTCCACCACCACCACCTCTCACAGAGGCTGAAAAGATGGCCCTCAGTCAGAACAGTGGACGACCCATTGCTGAGGGCATCTCTGGGGGGAGCTCATCGGACCCACCCACGCCCCAGGACACAGGGGCCTACATAATAGGTAAGTTATTCAAATGAATGGCATGTACGTTAATCCTTTTTCTAGTGTTCGCTCAGTGATGGCCACCCATTCATCTTAGACACAACTTGGCACACTGATTTTTCTTGTAGCAGTAGGCTACAGTTCTTTGCAATTGGCTGCTTTTGCTTACAGATATCAATCTATTTTAAGGTGACTCAGAGTTTGAAAAATTGTGTTTAAATTAGGTGGGGCACTTTTCTGGGTAATCATCAACTGTCTAATCTTCATCTTCTATCAGTTACTGATGGTGTAATCTGTCTCGTTGATCCTTCTGCCATAACTGACCTCCATGCTGTTGTAAGTACTCTTAATATTCCACAGATTTTTCATAATTGGTAGAATATAACACAAACATTCTGTTTCATTACAGGAGGATGGTGAAGACACCTTATCAGCTGCCACAGAGAGGGAAGATGCAGAGAGGCCTGTTGAAGTATACACCTTTTTTTTTTTAAATAACTTTGGCTTCAGTTAATAGTGTTGTTCCACAATACAACTTGCAACTTCTTTCTCTCTAACAGAGCCATGCTGGAAATTACACTGAGGAAGAAGGTCCATCAACCTCCACAGAACAGCTTACCTCAGTAAGATGTTGTTCAGCATTGACCCACAACTTACAACGACGCTAAGTAGACATGGCATTGGGAAATTTAACGTCATTTATGTTCGTATAGCTCCCTGTGAAACAACTGTATAAGGTATATTTGCAAGCACAAATCAACAAATTTCATCTGGAAATGGACCATATAAGGCTGTAGATCACAAAGACAAAAATGGAAATACAAATGCTGGACCATCAGTTAAAGGTGGGTGACGTGCCCACAGGTGGATGATTTTTAATTGTTTCAACAACAAAGGATTAACAACTGTACAAAATGTGTCCTTCTAGGAAATAAAGAAGACCTCATAAAATGAGATGCATATTTTCGTTCTTCAACATTGGGGAGGTGATGGGTCAGTTAGAAATGATTGACGCATATCATGTCTCTAACAGCTCTTCCATCTCGTGCATCAGCAGGGGGGGTAGGATTAATACCTGGATCACAGGGGGAAAGAGTAGGACATTGTTCTCCTCTAATTGTGGCAATGTTGTGGAGAACCACACATGCCACTATAATGTCACAAGCTCTCTCTGGGGTGACCCTGAGCCTACGAATGTACTGGAACCGGGCCTTGAGTATCCCGATGGTCATCTCCACTCTGGCTCGTATCCTGCAGTGAGCCAAGTTGTAGTGTTGCTGTGGGCCAGGCTCAGGGTCAGGGTAAGGGGTCAGCAGATAGCGCTGGCAGGGGTACCCTCTGTCTCCGAGTAGGTAACCATCGAACTCTCCTATGATAATACAACATACCGTTTATTGTTTCAGTTGCAATAGGAGGAAACAAAATATTGATCATAGGATATAACTATATACTGTATATAAACTCACCGTGGGCAAATCTGGCACTCAGTGTAGACTCACGAAACATTCGTGAGTCATGCACAGACCCAGGCCACTTCGCTTCCACATTGTTAATCATGTGGGCTCCATCACATATGATCTTCACAGTGGAGAACAGTAATTAGCTGTATGGTGAAGTATATTTAATTTGGAATGTTAAAGGCTACTATTTAGGCCTACCTGTACATTAATGCTGTGGACAGATCTCCTATTCACATAATCTCCTTCATTTATTGAAGGAGCTATGATAGGAATGTGAGTGCCAATCACACCTGGAAACCCTAAAATATATCAAATTGACTGATTAGTGCTTCAAGTCTCAAAGCTTTATGACATAAATGAATTACTGCTTAGACTGATACCTGCAATTCTGTGGAACTCTTTGAGAAGTCCGGTGGGTCTGTGACTTGGGAACACTACAAACGTGCATAATAGCCGTTTCAGTGCAAGTGTCACATTTCGGACAGCCCGACACAGTTGCCTTGGACACAGGCTCTGCATCACCGACGTTATACAAAAAACTGCCGTTGGCAAAAAAACGAAGTCCAATACAAAGAATTTGCTCGGATCTGAGAGCGTGTCCACGATGTGTCATGTGAGCGATGTGAGGGCTGAGAATATTGTTTATATAAATTATTGATGATGCAGAGAAACGGAAACGCTCAAACAGGTCAGGGAATGATAAGGCAAGGCAAGGCAAGGCAACTTTATTTATATAGCACTTTTCATACACAAGGCAGACTCAAAGTGCTTCACATATAAACATTGTCATACAATAAAATAAAATAATAATAGATAAGTAAAAGAAAAACATATGCAAAGAAATGGGTAAATTAAAAAGGCATTCTAGTATTAAAATAAAAAATAGAGGCAAAGTTAAAAAGCTTTTTAGAAAGTGCAATGTATTTAAGATTTTAGCAGAAGGCTATAGCAAACATAAAAGTCTTCAGTCTTGTTTTAAAGGTGCTCAGAGTTGGGGCAAGTCTTAAATCCTCTGGGAGTTTATTCCAGCTATTTGTTGCATAGTAACTAAATCCTGCTTTCCCATGTTTTGTGTTTACTCTGGGGATAATTAACAGATTGGTCTCAGAGGATCTTAGTGGTCTAGAAGGCTGATGTAGTGGAAGCATATCAGTTAAATATTTTGGGCCTAAACCATGTAGGGATTTATAGGTTAGCAACATGATTTTAAAATCAATTCTCTGACCTACAGGAAGCCAATGTAACGATTTCAGAATTGGTGTAATATGATCAAATTTTTTGGTCTTTGTTAGAACTCTAGCAGCAGCATTCTGAACAAGCTGAAGCTTCCTCAGAGTTTGTTTTGGGAGACCTGTGAGGAGACCATTGCAGTAATCAAGCTTACTAGTGATAAAGGCATGTACAAGTTTTTGTAAGTCTTCGGTGGACATGAGCCCTCTAAGTCTTGCTACATTTTTAAGGTGATAATATGCCGATTTTGTAACTGATTTGATGTGACTGTCAAAATGTAAATCTGAATCCATGATAACCCCTAGATTTCTGGCTTTGATTGAGGTTTTCAGGGACAGAGAGTGAAGGTGTTGGGTTACTTTAAGCCTTTCCGTTTTAGAACCAAATACAATTATCTCTGTTTTGTCCTCATTTAGTTGAAGGAAATTTCGGCACATCCATTCCTTCACTTGCTCAATGCACTGGCACAGCAGATCTATGGGCCGATAGTCATTTGGTGATAGCGATACATAGATTTGCGTGTCATCAGCATAGCAATGATGGTCAATATTGTTATTTTGCATGATTTGCCCTAGTGGGAGCATGTAGATGTTGAATAAAGAGGGTCCTAAGATCGAACCTTGTGGTACTCCACATGTCACGTTGGTTGATTCTGATACAAAGTCGCCAATGGAAACAAAGTAGTTCCTATTTTGTAGGTAGGACCTGAACCAATTTAAGACAGTGCCTGAAAGCCCCACCCAGTTTTCTAACCTTTCCAGAAGTAATGTATGGTCTACAGTGTCGAATGCAGCACTGAGGTCAAGTAGCATTAGTATTGAGGTTTTGCCAGAGTCTGTGTTAAGACGGATGTCGTTTACAACTTTAATAAGGGCGGTCTCAGTGCTGTGCAGGGGTCGAAATCCTGATTGGAAGGTGTCATAGCAACCAGTTGATGCCAGGAAGTGATTTAGTTGCTGGAGGACAACTTTCTCAATGATTTTACTTATGAAGGGTAGATTTGATATTGGTCTGTAGTTGTTAATAATAGAGGCATCTAGGCTCCGCTTTTTTAAAAGGGGTTTAATAACTGCAGTTTTCAAAGCTTTTGGGAACTTGCCTGACTGGAGAGAGTTGTTAACTATCTGCAATATGTCTACTGCTAGGCAGTCGAAAACATTCTTAAAGAGGTTGGTAGGTATAGTATCAAGGCAACAGGTGGATGGCTTTAGTTGTGTCACAGTTTCCACAAGATTTTGAGAGTCTATAACATCAAAGCATGCCATCCTTGCCACGTAATTTTTGCCTGAACAGGGTGGTAGTCCAACATTTTTGTTTGACGTGGAGATATTGATGGCGCGTCTGATACCTTCAATTTTATCAATATAAAAAGCTGCAAACTCATTGCATTTCTGCGTGGAATGGAGATCAGGTGGAATTTCTGTTGGGGGGTTGGTCAGTCTGTCAACAGTTGCAAATAGGGTTTTTGCATTATTAGTGTTGGTTTTAATGATATTGGAGAAAAATGTTTCTCTAGCATTTTTTAAGTCTAAATTGTAGGCACGGAGGCTCTCTTTATAGATATCATGGTGAATATGAAGTTTTGTTTTACGCCAGATGCGTTCAACCTTCCTGCATTCTTTTTTCTGTGCTGTTACAGAAGCAGCTTTTCTCCAGGGTGCCTTTTGCTTTCCAGAAATCGTTTTAACCTTATAAGGTGCAATGATATCTATGACTTTCAAAATTTTCAAATTAAAGTTTTCTACAAGATCATCAGCAGAACATGGGTTTAGAGGTGGTAGCAAGGAGATGGCCTTTTTAAAAAGTACATTGGAATCTTCATTGATATACCGTTTTTTGACAGTGTTTGATTTTGTCTGTATGTCGGGAATAAAAGATATGTTAAAGAAAACACAAAAGTGGTCAGACAAGGAAGGATCAGTCACAGAGAGATCAGAAACATTGAGGCCCTTTGTGATAACCAGGTCTAGAGTGTGCCCCTTACAATGAGTAGCCTCTTTCACATGTTGAGACAGTTCAAATGTGTCCAAAATGGTAAAAAGTTTTTTGGCACACTTGTCATTCAAATCATCAGTATGAAAATTGAAGTCACCAGTTATAACTAGACAGTCAAATTCTGTGGAGATGCTAGACAATAATTCTGTGAAGTCATCGAAAAAATTTGCAGAATATGTGGGTGGCCTGTAAATAATTAATAGGAGAACTCTGGGGGAGCATTTCAATACAGCACTAAGGTATTCGAACGATGGAAAATCACCAAATAACATCTGTTTCCCCTGAAATACATTTTTAAATATAGCAGCAACCCCTCCACCTCTTTTTCCAGATCTACATGCATCAAAAAAGTTATAGTCGGGAGGAGCTGTCTCTATCAGAACGGTTGCACTGTTATTTTGTTCCAGCCATGTTTCAGTTAAAAACATAAAATCCAGTTTAGAAGTGTTAATAAGATCATTAACTAAAAATGATTTGTTATTAAGAGACCTCACATTAAGTAGAGCCATCCTGATGGTGCTGTTGATAGGCTTTAAGGTTGTTTTTGGTTTGGAGGCAATAGATATGAGATTTGTGAGGTTAGCAGTGTGTCTAAGTTTCCCTTTGTTTACTCTCTTAGTGGTTACAGCATGAATGCGAAAGTTGCCCTGCTTTGACGTAGGCAACCTTGGGTTCAGCAGATTATGAGAAACTTCCTTTATACTGTGTCTACGGCTGAACCCTTTTTTGTCTCAGTAATACTCAGGACTACTATCAGTACGGTGGTGGGGGTGGGGCGCCATCCTCCTGGGTGTTAGCGTCCTGCGGCCATGACGTGGCGATGCTATCATTGACACAGATGCAAGTTTGATGCCAGCATATTCCAGTTTCTTAAATTCGGCTGGAAAATCGCAAAGGGAGACATCGGAGACTCTATCCCAGCTGGAGTTGTTGTTGTGGCTATGGGAGAGATGAGGCTGGAGGTCATCGTCGATGGGGGAATGCAGAGGAGGGGGGTGGCCGTTCCTCGCCAAGCCAGCATCAGCGATGGGGGAGGGCACAGTGTTGATGGCGTCGGGCGGGCTGTTGTCTCTCTTCAAGGTCTGTGGGCTGTCTGCTATCTGTGTGTCAGATAGTGGCAGAGTAGTTGTGTGGGGGAGGCTGTAGTCTCGCTTCTTCTCAACCAGTGCTCTGATTGTGGCTTGTGCGTCAGACCATGGCAAGATTGTGGCCTGTGCGTAAAGCGAGAAGAGAAGATTGTCCCTCAACAGTTTTGAGCCTAACCTGTTTGGGTGTAGGCCATCTGCTTTGAAAAGATATTTGCGCCCCCAGAATAAGTTGAAATTGTCAATAAAGTCCCTTCCTCTTTCATTGCAGACTCTGGAAAGCCATGTATTCAGTGCAAGTAGACGACTGAATCTGTTTATTCCCCTGTCAACTGTTGGTATGGGTCCACTGATGGAAGACTTGATGTGACTTGATGTGACTTGATGTGATAAAACATCCAAGTATCTGCGCCTCGACATCAACTGGCTCTTCAATAAAAGGACACGCCATGTCTGCCACTGCCTTCAGTCTGCAGGCTTCAACTTAAGAGCAGGAGAAACTCGGGGTTAGTTGAAGAAAACCTGCCAGCGAGCAGGTTAGGTTCACGGAGTATGTTGCCAGGGTAACTGACTCAGAGTAAAGCTGAACTGGCTTTGTGAAACTGAAAAACCAGAGTTTCCCTCATCTCAGGGTTAACTAACTAAACCTGCTTTCTGAAACGGGCCCCAGAACCCTGAGTTTGGATGAATGGTCCTACTTTTATTTACCACTGTCAACGGCGCTGAATTAATGACTTTTGTGGAGCTGCCTTGGGCATGGCTATATTATGATGAAAACATATTGCAGACAAGGTCAAGTAATTGAATAATTGTCTGATAAACATGAGAAAATGTATTGTGCTCTGGACACAATTGGTAAGACGTTCAACCAATAAGAGTAACGAAACATGTGGCAGAGCAGTGGCAGTGTCACGTTAAAATTGTACCGGGGGCGAAAATTGCACCGGCCTACGTCATTGTTTGTTTACATCCTGACAACCTGCCCGGCAACAGACGACGCGATGCAGAAAACATGTTTCCAAACGACGAAATAACATAATACAGATAGCGGATCGCTATCTGTATTATGATAGATAGCGATAACAATTGTTTTTACTTTATATTTGTATTGTATTTAATTGTTTAATCGAAACAATAAAAAAATTTGCCCGCGAAACCGTCGATCGCGTCAAATGACAAATGTTTTGCCCGCGAAACGGGCGATCGCGTCAAATGACGTAGGAGGGTTCTTGAAACATAATACAGATAACGGATCGCTAGATAACACTTGTTTTTACTTTATATTTGTATTGTATTTAATTGTTTAATCGCATTTAGCTAGTAAACTGAGTGTTTTAAGCAGGTTTCATAGTCTAGAATGTTCAAGAACCTTCCTACGTGATTTGTCGCGTCATTTGACGCGATCGCCCGTTTCGCGGGCAATCTTTTTTATTGTGTCGATTAAACAATTAAATACAATACAAATATAAAGTAAAAACAAGTGTTATCGCTATCTATCATAATACAGATAGCGATCTGCTATCTGTATTATGTTATTTCGTCGTTTGGAAACATGTTTTCTGCATCGCGTCGTCTGTTGCCGGGCAGGTTGTCAGGTTGTCAGGATGTAAACAAACGATGACGTAGGCCGGTACAATTTTCGCCCCCGGTACAATTTTAACGTGACAGCAGCCCTTTTGGTTGTTTATGAGAATGATTCTACGGCACTCCCATTGGGCTCTCCTCTGTCAGTCATTGTATTAAACCCGCCTCTACGGCACTCCCATTGGGCTCTCCTCTGTCAGTCATTGTATTAAAACCGCCTCTACGGCCTCCCATTGGGTGTTCCTCTGTACAGTCATCATATTAAACCCGCCTCTACGGCCTCCCATTGGGCACTCCTCTGTCAGTCATTGTATTAAACCCGCCCCCTATCTGAACAGAAGGGGGGCCTGACCAGATTGCCAGAGCAAATGAGGTCGCAGATTTTTCAGTTTCCCAGACTACAGAAGAGGGATTCCCTTTTGCATGTGAATATACAGAATAACAGCAGCCATTGACATCTTATCCCACGATGGAAAATATCTTCATTGGTAATGCACAGCTACCTGGTACGGTAGGCAAATCTTTACCTGGGATCATATTTATTTCCCATTATTGTGTGCATCACTCAGCATCTCCATAACATATTATTATCCTGATTTATTTGATGCAGGTACAACAATAAATGTTTATTAAAAAAGTTCCTCACCTCAAAATCTGCAATGTGTCTGATTGGTTCCATCTTGTGCCCCTTAAGGTGCATTCATGGTCTGCTAGGGGCAGCTCGCCAGTGATGACACTCACGCTTACGCGGGTTCCCGACAGCGACACCGTACACTGCGTTGGGAATCTAAAAGTTCTTCACAGCAGGTTTTTTTTATCAGATAAAAAAATGTCAAAACTAAACAGAACTTAGTAGGATCAGTTTCAAGTTTGAACGCCTTCATTTCCTTTTAGCATATCACCTACTATCCTTTTGCTTTTGATTAAGAGAAGCACGTTGAATTGTCACTGTATGGAATGGTACACATGCCCTTATCTAGAGCTGGCTTACCAGTAGACAACATTTTAAATGGAGCAAAGTTGATGCCAATAGACAGTTAACACGTCAATAGTAAAGTATTGGATATGATGGTTGATTATTTTCTATTGAGTTAAACGTTCATGTTCTGCCATGTTCATGCACGTCACTAGTAAATCATACGTCACCAACTGGGCAACTCTGTTATCAAAATCTGGCCCCAGTTGCCAAACGGATGTAGAATCAAGAGCGTCATGAGGTGTCGTTCACGAGAACTTTCCGACGTCGCGAAAATGTTTTCCCCATAATTTCCAGCGATTTGAACGCACCATTAGTCTATCATGTGTTAGAGCTCAACATGTGATCACCTGACTTCTAGATGGAAAGTGTATGCCTGAAACCACAGAAATTAAATATCTATCATTATTTAAGTCTTAATAAATGAACCATAACCAGAAAAATGACCGTAACCCTCGTTAGGGAATACAAAATATAAAAGAGACAGTGCTTTAAACAGACTAGGGCAAACAATATTCTTTATAAAATCCTTAAAATATACATCACTGTCAGTCAGTACCATACAACATTGCATGACGAACGAACAATGCAACATAGTAAGACCAAATTGCCTGAACGACAATATTATTTGGAATAGCAAGTGCTTAAAACTAAGAAAAACAAGCCTGCTGGGGCTCCAGAAAGAAAATGACAAAACAAACAAAAACATTTAATAGCTGAAAAAGGGGGATCAGAGAGGATACTCATAAATGTACCTAATCTCAAACAAATGCAGGGGAACACAAAAGCTGTTTTGTAAAGGGTATTTTGACAACAAAGGTAAAATATATACTGTATAGGTCTACTGAATATTTTAGAAAGTTGACATCACCGATCATCAACCCATTCAAAAGACATTTTAGCTCCATATTGCTAAGTGACATTAGCAGATTTCGTCTAATGTATATTAATTATGAATTGAAATGGCAAATGATGTTTTTGGTTTTGTAATTTATCAGCAAATTATATTTTTAGATAGACTTTACGGGGAGGAAGTAAAATAATACATTTAAAATTTAGAGTAACCTTCAGACAATTTTCAATGAAAGAAATAACATCTTTAATGTATTAATTAGGGTAAGGGTTAGCACTGACTAAAAGGCACTTATAAACTGGACACCAAACTAAATTCAACTTCATAAAAACGAATCCATAAAGAGTGGAACATGTTGTCAAACACCATCCAAATAAACAGAATGCAGAGCAAATATAAATGATGTGGTATTGACTGGTGTTCACTATGCTCTACGGGGTAGGTCAGACAGTGAGCACTATATAGCACAATGACATAAGCCTGAGGGCACACACTGCTATGTCTACAGAAAAAAAGATGCCCGGGATACAATTTTCTGAATGAATGTCATTTTAAAACGTATTCCTGGCACAACATGTGAAATAACTGGATCCAGTGCACCAATTGCAGGCTTCTTTTGCAAATGTTTTTCAATTAAATAATTTTTTGTGAACACCTGAGATTCTGTTAAATACCATTTGAGCTTAATTATAATGAACATGAAAGGTGCTTGCATTTAAGTTATACTTCAAGAAAAGTTTCGCTTCAAACATGTCAAAATAATAAAGTTTATATCGAGGGAAACTTAATATTGCCTACTATATTATTTGCACCACAACGCTCACTGGCTTGGCTGTGACAAGGCAGAGACTTGAGTTAATGCTATTCTATTATGAGCTAAATAGATAGTAAACTAAGATGTTCAGTAAAATTGCATGAAGAGAAACGTTTTTGATCTTGGGATGCACATGCAAATCCATGTGTAACAAAAGCCCTTTAAATACATATTCAGGCTTTAGATTGATGCGTGCTCCAGTCCCATCAGAACAGCCCGTCCCACACCCTTGGACTAGAATTGAGTTTAAATTGTTAAATAGCAGTATGGCAATAAATAATTTATGATAATTTTACAACATAAAAGACATAACTGGATCCCTGTGATTCCAAAAGTAAAAAATATTTACATGTTGACATATTGAATACTTACACATACAACAAGCTACATTGCATTCATTTCAGGATGAGTATGAGTTTCATATTTCATTCACCATTTTACATGACCAAATAAAAAATAAAAAACTGGAAATGTTAGCTTTTGCTTAAAGCGGACTTAGGCAAGGAAAAAATAAAACGAGATATTTCATTCATCCATTCCTAGTCCTCGGAAGTCCCCGGAATTTTTAGAGGAGCTCTCCGTGGGGTTCTTTAAAGGTTCTTCCAAGTGGTTAGTATTCCTTTTAACAGCTGTTATTGTACTGTATACGGATACCTCTCCATATCGTTGTTTGGTAAAACATGAACGCATTAACATTGCCAAAATAAACAGTGCCAGTTGAGTACAACTCCTCCATTCTCATCCACCTAAAACAGGAAAGAGCTTTACAAATATTTATTATCTTAAGTCCTCAAGTACTTTTTTCCTTTCAAAGTCTTTAACCTCACCACATTCTTGTAAGTTTATGCAGTGACCAGAACCCATCCGGGGTCCTCTCTAAATGCTCCATCAGTGGGGTTTAGCCACTATCAGGCCAAGTAGATGTAACAGTTTCATTGTGCGTAGAGGTTTCTGACGTTTGGCCATGATGTGGTGTAACACGCAGCTAGAACAGCTTTACCGATGAGCTTTACAGATGTTAAAGCCTGTGAATCATTGCATATAAATGCATAAGACGCCACCAACCTAATGCATGAATAGCTTCCACATGGACGCAGAATGTAGAGACGTGAATTAAACAGGTAAAATTAAATTACATTCAACCCATTTTATCATTCCATAACTGTGTTTTCAAACCGTTTGAACTTCAGTCTTAACTTCAATATCCTCACTGTACAAAATAAGCCTGCCAAAACTCCATGAGCCAAACATTGACCTAAAGAGCAGTTTGTAAAAACATGACAAATCCTTACTATGCAAAAACTA
Source organism: Gadus chalcogrammus (assembly GCF_026213295.1). Classification (NCBI taxonomy): domain Eukaryota; kingdom Metazoa; phylum Chordata; class Actinopteri; order Gadiformes; family Gadidae; genus Gadus; species Gadus chalcogrammus. Next base: position 10,746,379 of record NC_079418.1, read on the forward strand.
GAATAGGAGCCCTGTCTTCTTTCGGCCCAAAGAACAGCACCAGCCAACCCTCCACCTCTCTGTCGTCAGCCCCCAGCCCAACCCCCTTCACCACCATGTGATCTTGAACTCATAGATGGGCCTCTTGCAGTAGTAATGATTGATCAGATGCTTGTCACACACGCCTATGCACTGCTGCTCCGCGCTGATGCCCAGTTCAGCCAGGTCTCCCACAATGCAGTGCAGGAGGTCGTACACATCCGCCACCGCCTCCCAGGGTCCGAAGGACACGTCCACGTCGCAGTGGTGCTCAAAGAGCTTGGCCTCGCTCTCCGTGCGCTCGAAGCGCAGCGAGTTGAAGAGCGGCCTCTCGTACGGCGTGATGGGCATCTCCTCCTTGTACACGCAGATCTTGAGCTTTGCGAAGCGCGCCTTCCTCTGCATGGCGCGCAGCTTAGCGATCTCCACGATGCTCTTCAGGTTGTCTGCCGGGCACAGGGACCACATCCTTCAGTATTCCTGATTACAATCCTAAAGGTTTTCTCTATCCGGGCGCTCCTTGTTTTGTTATGAACTGAATCTCCCCCCCCCCCAGCACTGATTGGTCCTAACATTTATTGATCTTTTTAGGAGGGGCTTACAATGGCCTCAAAGCCAGCCTGAAGCAATGTTTGAAACCTTACAGATACTTTTGCCAAGGACGCTGAAGATATTTTGTTAGCCAAGTATCCATTTCACCAGCACATAACATTTTGCGGAAGGGATATATTGAAATGATTAATTCTGCATGTTATTTGGTGTAAACATGAATGTGAAATGGTTGGTGTGAATACGTACAGTTTACTACCAAACATGGGCTTGAGTTTCACTTTTGATCTTTGTCCTTCATTGTGAAGATTTACAGAAAAGTATTCACATTTCTTTTGATGAAAGGTGGTATTCAGATTAAACAAGGTTTTTATTACAGTTGCAATTTCTTCCAGTCACGTGTTCTTCATAACCAATATTAGAACAACAAAAAAGATCCCCCCTTTTATTATTGTATTATCCAAGTACCCCCTGCTATAATAATAATTCATTATATTTATATAGCGCTTTTCAATGACCCAAAGACGCTTTACAGTGAAGGGGGGACCTAACTCACCACCACCAGTGTGTAGCACCCACTTGGGTGATGCACGGCAGCCAATCTGCGGCAGAACGCTCACCACACACCAGCTTGAGGTGGAGAGTGAGGGAATTAATGAGTCAGCCAATTGTACAGGAGGATTATTAGGGGGGCCAGATTGAATGAGCCTGGTTGGGCCAGGAAACCGGGGAAACCCATACTCTTTGCGATAAGTGTCCTGGGATCTTTTATGACTACATTGAGTCAGGACCTCGTTTTACGTCTCCTCCGAAGGACAGCACTTTCCACAGCACAGTGTCCCCGTCACTGCACTGGGGCATCGGGATTGATATGGGGAGGGGCCAGAGGGAAGAGTACCACCTATTGGCCACCACCCGACACCACTTACAGCACCTGGTATTCCCAGGCGGTCTCCCATCCAAGTACTAACCAGGCCCGACCCTGCTTAGCTTCCTAGATCAGACGAGATCGGGCGTGTTCAGGGTGGTTTGCCCGTTATGGCCGCTATCCTTCAAAGTCCCCTTAGCGGTCCCACCCCCCGTTTGAGAAACACTTGTCTTCTCACTGGACTAGGCTGGTCAAGTTTGTGTAAACTTATCAGCCATTCACTCGCTTACAGATCCCGGCCTCCAACAAAATGATTGGTCTAAACAAATATGAAGGAAAAAGTTCAAAATGCAGTGTTCCCCCAGAGTTGAGCTATCAGGCTCTAGATGAAACAACTAAAGTCTTGGTTTGTGAGATCTATAATACACCTTTCTCCTTGGTAAGTGTGGTCACCTTTGTAGTAGGGCAGCAGATCAAGAAAGGATTGACGCACTTTCTCTCCGGTCAAGGGCTGGATGTCCTCCAGGTTGTCCAGCAGGGGCCCGAGGGCATAGTACTGCGCCTCCCGATACACCGCCCGCACACGGTCCCGGTGGGGCAACTCGCCCTCCCGCAGGAAGTTCAGGATGTCCCTGGACATGGGGAACAGGAAGTCATCAACCAAAGGCAACCCCACCACCATGTGGATCTCCACCAACATGCTGCATGGAGCAACAGGAGCAGGACCTGCAACTGATCAGTGCACCAATCAGCAGGAGCCATTCTAAAGGGGTAGGAAGGAACCACCGGGGATGGCACCGAGGTCTACTCTTAGTGTTTGGTCACAAGTTGTTCTCACAGTCCTTTTTGAATGATTCTTTGTAAGAAGTGTGGCAGACCGCAGGGAGGAGTGAGGAGAGTGGTATGTCTGGCAACCTTCTGGCTCCACCCCCAAGCCTTACATGGACTTCCTCATCCTTAACGAGGCAGGCTTGAAGGCCATTAAGCTAGAGTGCTTGCTGCTAAAGAGGGGCGCAGGCTACCACAAGCCGGAGTTAGGGCTAGGGCTAGCAAGCGGGAAGGGTCTGTGTGATCGCCTGGAAGCTCGGAACAGCTAAGAGAGTGAGAGACCTGGACACGGACTACGGACTTCGGATTAACCCTTTCTCCTGGTGACACCGATTTACCCTGTAAATAAACCATCCCTTGGAACGGCTCTCTGTGTGTTGAGTCGTTATATCTATTTAACTTGGTGGCGTGGAAAAAAGACCACACCCACTGGCCCGCTACAGAAGCTACATCATGACTTTTAAAATAAACAATATAGCACAGATATACATCAATAGATAGGTAGTTACTGTAGATAGATAGATAGATAGATAGATAGATAGATAGATAGATAGATAGATAGATAGATAGATAGATAGATAGATAGATAGATAGATAGATAGATAGATAGTTACTGTAGGTAGACAGACAGACAGACAGACAGACAGACAGACAGACAGACAGACAGACAGACAGACAGACACACAGACACACAGACAGACAGACAGACAGCTATACACAGCCCAGCAGTGCTCACCCAAAGTAGGCCCCGTCTCGGTCGATGAAGAACCGTCCCTCTGCGTCACGGGGGATGTAATGACGTCCGCTGAACATGGCGGCCAGCATGGTGTCCTCGTAGCGCCTCAGAGTCGACAGACGGGTGGTGAAGTACGTCCCCCCCACGTTGAGAGGGATGACCTCGGGAAACTGAAGAGAATTAGAAGAATGTGTGAGTGTCAGAGTGTTGCACAGAAGCAGGTTTTGTTTATAACACATATTGGGGTGCAGGAGTAAAAAGGATATACAATGAATAAATATAGGTCCGCTATTCATTACTGAATCATAACAGTATGTCAAACCAACACCTTGCTTTATCCAGATACCAGCCAGCCACAATAACAATTTACAAATGTTAAGAGGAAAGTAAGTGGAAGAAATGTGTTAATTTATCAGAATAAACTTGACACCTGCAACTCTTATTTAAAATGGTTTAGTCGGCCTGACAGTGATCAGACGTGACGCACAGAAGGGATTCCCCCGATTAAGGGAGCCATTCCCAGCTAGGACTTGAGAGGAAAGCCAAAGCCATGTGATGTCACTCACAGCCTATTAACACCTCGCCAAACCCTCCTATGACCTGAAAGACCCAGAGCAGCATTACCACCCACTGGAGAGGACGCCTACTAGGCTGGTTGGGGATAGCCCTGACAGGCCTCTGAGGGAGTCACCTGGGGTTTAAATGATGACACTTTAAGTGTCTGTTGACGCACAATGACATCATAATTTAGGTTATCTTTCTCTATATACACTATATCATCCATACACCCATGACTCCTGGTATGTGTGCCACTACCCAGGGATCTACCCTACCTCCTGCGGCGAGTTTAAGGTTGAGCGTTGCAGCACCTTGCCCAGGATACGGTTTGGGGTGGACGGCTTCCTAAAGTCATCCTGCGCACTGTCCGAACTCGACATGGCATCGCCCGGGTTCTCAGTGTCCCCAGAGAACACGACCATCACTCTGGGCAGAGGCAGAGCCCGTCGCTCCCGGACGAACCTCCTCACCCGGGAGGCTGAGGGCAGCGAGCTGGAGATGGAGAACGAGGGACCCTGGCGCTCACTGGGAGGCGGTTCTTCTGATCCATTCGGCTGCATGCAAGCACCGGTCGGCCAGAGGCCACCGGCCAGAGGCAAGGGGAAGTTCAGTCTCTGGAAATAATAATGCACACAAGTGACACACAAGTGATACAACAACCTTCAACGCAGGCGGGGTGGGACCTGTCAGCACACAGCGGAGGTACTGGTTCCATGGCTTTGGTTCTACAACCCGCACTGTGACACGTCCGGATTATTCGATTTGTTGTGTAATATTATATTGAGGCTACGCACTAAACAGATGCACAAAAGATAAGCGAAAGATAAACGAAAACGTCATCCACTGCCAGTTGTGTTTACCCTGCTGTAGCTTATATACAGACAGCTGGAGCCTGCGCAGTAGGCCATGGGCTGCGTTCGAGTACCCTCGTAATGTAGACTGGTTAGCCCCGCCCATTCTGCCGGCGATTTGAGCTCGCCCTACAGAAGTGTCTGGAGCATGGTTGGACCTATTAAAGAGGTCTGGAGAAGAGCAATACATTTCTTTCTGCTTCCTATACGTTTTTGAGGGAGCCATTCACCAAGCTAGCTTTTCCCCCTGGCGCGCTATTGGCTGGTTTAACACAAAGACGACAGGGAAGGGACGGCAAGCAGCCAATTGCGTACAGAGTCATTTGAACTAGGCCCATTGAATACGCCTCTTGTGCTGAAGAAAATGACAGCAGCTTCCCCAGACCAACGTGCAATCTACGATGGAGCTTGTTAGCTATGGTTTATATGAAGTCATTCATATACACTTATTATAAAAAAAACAATCAATAAAATAAATATGGCCTACATTTAATAAATGGCCTGATAAAAACATAATTAATAAAAAGAAGTATTCATGTATTATGCGTAGGACATATATATATACACTTGCGTAGGACATATATATATACAATATATATATATATATATATATATATATATATGTGTGTGTGTTAGTAAAATATGTGCAATATGCATAATATAAAATGGCATACTGTATTCAATATAGATATATGGCTTTAATGTACCCACAATAATCCATAATAAATTTTGGTTTATCAAAAATCACAAACTTAAATCTCTTGAAATATTCAAGTATTCAGATATCTGCATCATCAATTTGTGCTGAGGTGAATATGATCTGTTTGGTTTAATTATCGTTGAGAAGTCTATATAACTTGTTATTTGGTCTATTTCATATACGTTTTGATAACTCTTCAGACTGCAGCCCTACTTGTTGGTCATGTACTGAAACTCCCTCGCTGTTGGGCTGATTGGTCCCATCTTTTTATATTTTGGTACATGCTTTCAAAAGCTCGAGGCCAAAATGATGTGCAGAGAGCAAGAGAATCTGAACTGGCGGGATCAGGTGGGTCTTAAACTTTTAAACAGCAGGGCCACTGGTTCGATTTGATGAGGATGCAGGCAAACACTGAGAGCTCCTTGCTGATAGCCTGCTTCAGACTGTACCAGAGGGCGGCCCACATCATGAGATCAATGGGAACCGCAGGAATTTCAAATGCGTAGACTTTCTGTCTCAACAAACAGTGCATACTGCAGCTTAAAGGGTCTCAATAGTATTGATGTTGTAGATTAAGATGAGTAGTTTGTCGATGTAGTTTAACAAATCAGCGACCCAAAGTGATAAAAAAGGGAAGAGGTCAGATTGCAATAGTGTAAACAGTTATGTGATGATAATAAGTTGGTCCACATTGTAAACGGTTGTGATGTTTATATGGAAGTATGTATTACATTATTATTTTGTATTTACCATTAGGACCACTTTCACTATTCCCTCTACAACTGTGACTTTCAGTCTTTTATACGAGATGTCAACCAGGCATGTGTGTGGAAAAAAAGACAACGCACACTATTTGTGTTTATATAAAAGATATTTACTTCAATAATCACACCTAGTGTGCTAGTGAATAATAACAATAGTAATAACAATAACACATAGTGAATTTCATACAGTGATATTGCTTTTCAAATATTGTATAGGAGCTGTCATACAGTGCTGGGAAAAAAAGTGTTAACGTGACAAAAAAAGGACCAGAGTATCAATACATTGTAGAAAGAGACATTTGGAAAAGTTACATAACCATTAAAAGTGATAGGACTATCGGTTACATTTGCTTCAGTTAATGACAACAGATTGGGGTCTAGCCATCTCTGAATATAAAAAATAGACCAGCTAGTAACATCTTTGAACATCACTCAGAGACAGAGAAAGAGCGAGAGAGAGTTTGGCAGTCTGTCCCCCAATACAATGGTTTATGCCCACCTGAGCTTTAAAAGACGAACATGAGACCAGCTGAGACTGAGTGAGTTGAGCCAGTCTGTTGAGAAAATAAAAATAAATAACAGAACAAAAGATAATAAAGTCCTTAAAAATGCAAGGGAACAGGACAAGGAAAGACACACAGATAATGCCAAAACAAATGCCTCAAACCTAATCTTTCTTAAATAAGTGTGTGAAAGGGTGATTTAATCCTCTGATATTAGTAATGGTTTGCATTAGATAAGACACTTTTTGGTTGAAGCAGGCTTTCATTTGTAACGCGTTAGTCAGAAACATAAGGACACGTAATCAGAAAGAATCAGGAAACAATATGGATGAGAAAATGATGATAAACTGATGACTATACAATTATGGTTTTCCAAAATAGTGGCAAAGGCCCAAGATTAGGAGACCATCAATAAAGTTGCTAATCAATAGAGAATGGAACATAATGCTAACATCTTACAATATATTTGGTACAAAACGTTTAGCCAGCTAATTTATAAAATAAGAATGAGAATCAACATTAGGTCAAACCAAAAGTAGTCAAAGATTTCCGTTAAAATACCTAAATTGTATCTGGTAACAGACTTTGGAAAATAACCATCATTAAAAGTGATGAATGAGTTCAGACATTAGCAATCATGAGGTTGGAATCGGCTTGGACGGCACACAGATGTGACTGACTATCCGTTATGAATTAATCGTTGATAGATGCCTGAGAACAAAAATAACTAATAAAATACAACCCTATACAATACAAAATAGTCCAATATTAGAATCCCGTGGCACTTTCCACTGTGCTCAAAAAATAAGAAAGAAATATATAGAATCTTTGTTATCAGTTGAAATATACACCTTAAAGGATGCTTATAATCCTGGTTAAGTAGTAGTAGTATTGGTGAGGTGCAGGTGTAGCTAGCTTCTCCATACAATTTCTGTTATTTTCAAAATAAAATAAAACACAAAACACAAACATTGACCTGGTTCCACAGAGAAGGGTTTAAAACGATTTTGAAACTAGAATTCTAAGAATAAATTCGGAAATCTAAAATTAACGTCAGCATCGAAACATTCCGTTGAAATTAAATCAATAATCAGGGAATCTAAATGTTGAATGTCTTCAGAATGCTGAGGATGGTTGAGCTGTTTGAACCAATCAACACCAGCCCAGTCACTGCAGCCTGTACTTTATAATGTTATGAAATAAATAGAAGAATATTACTATAAACCCAAAGCGCATTCATGACATGGATTGGTTCTGCCTCAATCTGTTTTGTCTCTGGAGAAAAAAAGTTTAGATAATAATAATTTGGTGAAAAAGGTCAAACAAAATCGTACTGTGCAGGTGTAGTTTTTTATGTGGTAATATTATTGTGTCCTTTAAAATTAATTAAAGATGGAAGTGAAATTGATGAGTGGAGTAAATACAGACACATCTATTATTAACCTATACGTTACGAATACCATCCTGAAAGCCATCTTGCCAACTGTGACTGATGATAATATTCGACAACTGTATTACAAGGTAAAATATTAAAAGGCAAATGAGGTTTGGGGAATTTATCATTTTTAGCTAAGTATGTTTGGACACGTGGAATAATAAAACAGTACAATATTTGAATATAATTATCATAAAACAATCTAATGTTTAAGTACTTCCATGAGGATATTTCACCTGCACACTTTTATGACAGTGTATAATCACAATAGCAATCTGATTTAGCTCTATAGAAAAATATTTGCAAAAGGCAAATTCCTGAAATGTGTCTAGAGAATCGCAGATTCTGCAATGACACTTTGACATGTTTTTCTTTAACAACACCATTGCAAATAAAGGAAACAAACTGGTCCAGACCATGCTATCAGTGTTGTTTTGCCACAAAAACTCTCTGCAATGCAGGAATTCTTCTGAATCAAACTCTCAAAATGTTCTGCTTTGCCAACAATTTTTTGAATAAAACCTCCCCCCCTTTATTTCTAAACCTTTCTTTATCTTAACGTGAGTTCCTTTGTCAAGGTTTGTTAGGCTGACAACATACAGCCCTCGCAACTAAGATATTAAACCATGTGAGTATAATGAAAACATACAACACTAGAATTCAACCTGTTTTTGGTCCTCTCTGACTTCTTGGATGTCACTCAGATCAGGTCCCCTACTGCTCGTAACCCCACCACGAGGTGCCACTCTGTAGAGGACTTTCCAATAAGCTACTTTGGTATCTATGAGTGGGAGCTTCTTTCAGCTTTGGAGTGTGCTGCTCTTAACAAAAAATGACAGCTGCCAAAAACTTGATAATGGCAACCAAACGCAGGTGCTCAGAATGGTGTTCAACACGTGTATATCCTTGTACTTAAAGACATGCGGTACAAGTAAAGGGAGAATGACTCGGATACGATGCAACAAGATGCATTGGCATCGCTGCCAGGATGAACATGGAAATGCTACATTTTATGTTTGTATGCTTTGCATGAATGTTTGTCATGTATTCATAGCCTTATAGAATATTCACCAAAATGTAAGAACTGGTGACTTCAAATGAACTGAACTTTATGAGTATTCATTATTAATCAAGTCAAAACTCAAGCCGGGCTCACAAAGGCACTATTTGTCAATTTTCCCACTAAGTTGTGTGCTATGCGTCATTTTAGAGTGTTAAATCAACGAGTGAGACCGAGTGTGTGTGACCTTGTGCTTCCATCAATTCATTAGAGTCCAATCATTGAGCTGAACAGGGCTGCTTTAAGCGGGCCCTGTGTGCAGCGTGGCACTTGAGGAGGCCCGGTTCTCAACCGGGACATAAGAGTAACGTTTAGGGGGCGTTGGGGCGATGCTTTAGCGGGATTCAGGGTCACCAGGAGAGCTGTACGGAGGCCAATGCAATGCTGAAGCAAAGTAAGCTGATGTTTTGCAATAAGCCCTGTTGGTTTGGAGGTATGTGTCCTGATTGAGGTGAACTTTGGGGAGGGGGAGACTTCATCTTGATAAACCTTCAACAGAATCCGTGTTACAGCCCTTCTGCGGAGTAAAAGATGGAACACGGTGACATCAGTCGTGAGGGGTGTAAGGTAAGGTGATCCAACGGAGCGAGATGAGGTGAAATGATGGGTTACCCCTTACTGACCTGGACCCTTCTTAAAGAGAGGGCCCGACATGTGGGGTCAATGCGTTGAGTCTGGGGTGGAGAAACACTGCGTCACACAAGAAATAATAAGAATAGCATGCAGAGACCAGGAACTAAACTCACACTATGCAGAGTTGTAAACACTACTCTAAATTACACTTTAAAACCAACATGAAAAACGTATACATATATATACCTCTATATATATATATATACATATATATATATATATATATATATATATATATATATATATATTTATACTGTATATTTAGGATTTAACGACATCTACATCTTGTGTGTATGTAAGTATGACCCAATACTGCCGGCAGTCTGTTAGTAAAACAACAATTATGTAACAAACGATGTAACAACACCTCTACTGTCCCTTCATACGTGAGAATAACAATAACAACATAATGAAAATAGGAATAATGAAAATAATGAGAAAACACAAAAAATATATACTTGATATTAGAATGTAAAAAAAAAAGCACCTATAAATAATTTGAATGGACAAAGGATAAGAAAAAACATACAATTCTTTTAAATAAATGGTTTAAGGACCTAATGAGCGGTGAATCTGTTATACCAGTAGAACGAACAACTCCTTGGTACAAGTCTGTTTCTGAGCCATACGCGTGTGTGTCTGGTGTGTATGTGTATGTGTGTGTTTGTGTGTGTGTGTGTGTGTGTGTGTGTGTGTGTGTGAGTGTCTGTGTCTGTGTGTGTGCGTGGGCAGTAACCGGTTCAAGTGAGGATACCCCAGTCTAGTCGAGTTATTAGGAAAAGACTGCTTGGTCACAGGATGCATATTAATAAGTCTCACTCACCCACTAACACAAACACACATACACAAGCACAGGAAAAAGTGCATGTAAGAACTGTCCAACACAGACATTCCCATAACATCAAAAGGGGAAAGAGAGGTGAAGGGAAGGCAGTGGACAGGCACTCTGAACCAGGTATGACATACAAATAGTGACTTGCATCAGTACGGGGCAGCTGTGTATGTGTATATGTGTATGTGTGTGTGTGTGTGTGTGTGTGTGTGTGTGTGTGTGTGTGTGTGTGTGTGTGTGTGTGTGTGTGTGTGTGTGTGTGTGTGTGTGTGTGCTATTGGCGCTCTTTGTGCAGGTGTGTGAGATACTAGGTCTCACAGACACACAGCCAAGTAACAGCTGAAGTTGAGAAACGGAAAACAAAACAGGAAGTGTTTGATGAAGAAGGCCATGCATCTCTGGGTCTCTCATCCAATGAAATGCCCTCTTGCCTTTGGGGTCAACCAATGAGCTGCATGTGGCTATTGGACCCACGGCCCGCCAAGATTACGAGGTCTTGAAAGTGTGTTTGTGTGTGTGTGTGCGCACGTGTGTTTGTGTCCTTTTTGTTTTAGTTAAATATGTTAAAAGTTCTTAATTGACAAACAATCAAAACATATAGAAAGGGTATTGGCTTTCTTGTCTCAATTCTCTTTTCCTTTTTCCTCTGGTTTTCCTACTCCAACCTGATTTTGGCCTTAAAACAAAGCGTATTAAATAAACTGCCGTCCTCCAATAGTCCTGCCCCTGGCAGCGTTGTTAAAGCTAGCAACAAGCTGTGCGTTACATAACAAAACAATCTATGTTGGGAACAAAGGAAACCTAAACGTATGTTATTACAAGATCGTAGCCTAATTCCTGACTTAACTATTGCATTTCATGTTTAGCTTGAAACAAAGTGTGATTCTCATGTATATATAGCAATTTCTTTAAAACAAATGATTAGTATTTTCACTTTTTCATTTTTATCAAAAATGTATGAGTCAAAAACTAATATTGTTTAGAGTCAACTGACTGTGCAATCTCTTCGTGGCAACCAAATGGCTGTTGAGAGTCATGATTGGGGGGGGGAGTCGGTACATGGGTTACTATAAATACAGCTTGTATGGAGTCCACAGCTTCAAGAGTGGTCCCAGGCCATTAGATGGCTGTGACGGGCCCAGAGAGGTGAGTTACTTGGAGACGTCCCAGACACCGTGCACTGGGAGAGAACGGGTGTACCTCGGTCCTCTTGGGTTATCTGATCTATTGTTCCCTTTGAGGTGGATCTGCTGTGGAGTGAAACAGTCTTGATGAGGCGACACCGGGGCTTGTCTCTAACTCAAACCTCTCGCCGGCGTTTAAGGGCCGCTTTTGCTGGAAGTGCTTTTTTTTTCAAATTCTTTTTTTTGTGTGTGTGTGTGTGTGTGTGTGTGTGTGGGGGGGGGGGGGAAACCAGTCCATTTAAGAGATGCTGTGATGCAACATCCCCACCCCCCAACAACCACCACCTACACCGCCAAGCAACGTAACCACATCTTCAACGATACAAAAGAAGTACCAACAAAGAAGAAACTGGCCGCCAGTGTGCCAGGGTCCAACGTCGTGTGTCAGGGCACTATAAAAAATATCATCTCCTGTGTTGCGCCGTGGCCTTATTGCTAAAAGAGGTTCCTGAGTGCTTCAGAACTCCCAGTCGTGCAGGTCGTCCTTGCCGGCCGCCTTCTCCAGCCGGTGGATGATGCTGTTCAGGTTGGCCGCCTTCCTCTTGCGCAGGGAGCTATCTCTGGGGTTCCCGCCGCGCGGGGCCGGGACGCGCGGCGGGGCCTGGCTCCTGTCCAGAGCCCCGCATCCCGTCTCCATGCTGAGGTCCAGGCCCCCCTCCTGGCTGAGGTCCAGGCCCCCCTCCTGGCTGAGGTCCAGGCCCCCCTCCTGGGCGGGGTCCAGGCCCCCCTCCTGGGCGGGGTCCAGGCGGCTGCTGTCCGCCGTGCCCTCTGACTCGGTGCCGTCGCAGTAGTCGCTCTCCCCCCCGGCGGCCCTGCGGCTCTCGCCGGCCGCCGCCGCCTGGATCTCCTCGATGAACAGCTCCCGGCGGATCCGAGACCTGGGGTTCGCCAGGGGGGGCGAGGGAGCGGGAGAGAGTCATGTTAAGGACACCAGAATGGTCTGGCTAATAAAGATGGTGTGGACATGTACCTCTGATAGAAACGCAAGAATATTAAACACATTTGTCTGAATTGTTAACCAAAAGGTTGTGTTCACAGTTCACACATTGGTTGTGAATTGCAATAGGTGTTTCTCACTCCTCTTTAAGATCTATCTCCTATGATTCTTTATGATTATGATTCTGCATAATATATATAATTTTAATATAAAAATTTCTTTAACAATAAAATAAATAAAAAATGATTGTCTTTTTTTGATCACGAGGAAACCTTTCCACATCTACGCGGAACATTTTGTCTAAAAATGCAGGAAATATTTATGCCATCCATTAGACATAGCACAGCCCTTAACCCCTGTGAGTCTCCACGGGGGTTACAGGCCACAGTGAGAACACCCCCGAACCCCGGCCCCACACAGAGCCAGGGGGAACCCCCTCTCATCACCCAGGAACAAGCAGAGGCGCCCCACCCCGCCGCGCAGAGAGAGGGCCTTCTACCTGTAGTTGTGGAACCAGTTGATGACGGTGCTGGTCTTGAGGTGCAGCTGCGAGGCCAGCTCCTCGATGGTCTTGGGGGACGGGTAGGGCTTCTCCTGGTAGGCCCTCTTCAGGGCCTCCTTCTCCTCGGGGGCCAGCACCACACGGGGCTTCTTGAGGTGTCCCCCTGGAGGCTGCTGCTGCTGCTGGTGGGGCTGTTGGTGGGGGTGGGGCTGGGGGCTGTAGTCCCCCAGGGAAAAGCCCAGCTCCCCGGTGCTGCCGTGGCCCTCGGTCACCAGGCTGTGCCGTCGCTTCAGGTAGGCTGAGGGGAGGAGCACAGGGGACCATTACGGTCGGCGTTCACTAGTGAATGGTGATTGGGTCAGACTACTGGCAGTGGATCCACCTCCCTCTGTTGGGTGGTGTTGTTGCACTAGCTGACAGCATGCAGCCCCTGAGAGCACAGCAACCCTCTGCCTCCGTCTACCTTCAGATACAATTCACTTGAAGTGACCTGATGGACTTATGTTCAATCATTTAAATAATGGTGTAAAAAGGGTCACTAATATCTAACATTTATTCAGGTTCAAGATTTAGTTGTAAAAAACCTATGTGGAACAGTAAAGTGAGCCACTGAGAGTTATCGCCGTAACACCGTCATATATCGTGGTGCGCGGCGATGTTGCGCTGAGTGGATCTCTCCACCAGAGGGCAGTCTTGACAAACAGATTAACAATACTCCCTCTCCTATCTACCTCATCAACTTTAGGTAGTTGAGTAAGCACAACATTTTTTAAGTATTAGCAGTTTTTCTCTTCCTGGCACAAATAACCATTCCACAAGCCCAGCTAGGTCGTGGTTGACATCATCTTGCAACGGTTTGCAAGACATTCATTCAATAGTCCTAAAACATTGATGAATATAAAGTATAAGTCCTATCTTACAATGGAAGGATGTGTATAAGAAGCCTTTTATAACACACTACATTGCTCATATGTATAACTAGCAGTACAAAAGCCCAAGGCCCATTCGTTCTAGATGCTATAATGTCACTTTTAAAATCAAATTGAGGCGCTTTGAGGGAGAGTCACAGAGTTAAGTGAGGGGGAGGGAGTGGGGAGGGAGGGAGTTAGAGGGGGTGTGAATAGGCGTGATGGGTGCAGTGGACTTTAAATAAGCGGGCCCCGGAGAGGATGGGTGCTGTCACGTCTGATGAGAGCGCTGATATTTGGCATCCATATCCATCTGGACAGGGTACTGGAAACACATGCACCCCTCGTCTGGTACACACACACGCACACTCAAACACAGAAACACACACACCCATAAACACACACACACACACACACACACGCACACGCAAAAACAGGAACACACACACCCATAAACACACACACACACACACACACACACACGCACACACACACACATAAACATAAATACACACACACACACACACACACACACATTAACATAAATACACACACACACATAAATACATACATACATATAACCAACACACACACACACACACACACACACACACACACACACACACACACACACACACACACACACACACACACACACACACACACACACACAAACCCCTTCGAACCCAAGTTTCACTTGGGGCACATGGCAAGTCAGGGTTTGACTGGGACGCCCATGGACATATCTGGGCTATTATAGGAGGAAAGAGAGCAGTTCTCTCTCTCCCCCGCTCTTGTTTTCTCTCTCTCTCTCCATCTTGCTCTCTCTCGGTTTCATCACAGTGTTTGAATTGAAACGCTGTTAGTTTTGTATCCTTTATCACTGTTCAGAATCAGAATCAGAATCTCTTTATTGTCATTGCACACAGTGCAACGAAATTGGGGTAGAGGCTCTCAAAATATGTGCTTTATTTTGAAAAAGCTTTTTTTAAAACAAAAACAAAATGAGAATTTAAAAAATATTTATTTATTTATATTTACTTATATATTATATATTTAAAAATATCATTCAGTCTATGGGATTGAGAGGTACTATTCGATACTTAATTAACGTTGATATCAGGATGACGGCCGCGTGTGGACCACGGTAAAGGACACCGTATTGTGTCTCTCTCTCCCCCCTGGCTCTCCTTCCCTGTGAGGCTCGGAGCACTTTGGTCCGTGTCACACTCCGTAGGATAACCCCAGCCCCTCTGGGACGGCCCCGACGCAGCACCGACTCGCCATCCCACGCTCCACCCCAGCACAGACTAACACAAATCACCACATCTTAGGAAAAAACGGGCTAACCCGTTCGTCGGCTCACCACTCCCCGCTCATAAAACCTCGACAAGGAAATGGCTCTGCGTACATCAGCGTCGGAGACCCCGCCGCCAGCTGCGGGGGCGTCGGCACGGCGCTGACGGCACGCCGTTCTGAGGCCCCCGGGCGGCGACCAGAGGGGCCATCACCGGTAGGGTTAACGGCCCCGGAGACGGTAAACCTGCCGGTGCTGGGGATTCCACTCACGTGGAACAGAGCCTGAGCAGCTAAAAGGGAAGCGGTCTGGAGGTGGGGGTCCTCTGGGATAAGACTGTAAGGCTCTGTTGAAGGCGTCAGGCAGCCCTGTCTAGAGTGAGGATCAGTCGTTAGGTACGTACGGTGCCTTTGTATGCACTGTGGTGCACAGGCATGCCGCAATGTATTTTGGGGTCGGGACTCGTTTCCAGGAGTGCTAATTAGGGTTGGATCGCAATCCACTGGAGTTGGACTACATTAGAAAAAGGAACAGGAAGGATTAATAATCCGGGGAGACTGGGACTTCAAGCTAGGAGTTTACAAACCAGTATGGATGTTTCAAAGCTTCCTAATTTATTTGGTTTTGAAAATCTAGAACTGCAGTTTTAAAGTTGATACCACTATTTGTCCCACTACATAGATTAATTACCCAACATGCCTTCAGTGTGCCTTTCAAAACCTTTTAAAACAACATTTTAATTTGTATTTTATTTAAATGAGCAATTATGTGCAATTATGGTGTATGAATGACATTGTTTGTGTTTATTTGTAAGTACATGTTTGCATGTATTATACATATATTTCTTCTGCTTTGTGGATGCATATTGGATTTTCCTTCTTTTCTTTTTAAATGGACACAGCTCCCCCTGTTGGAAGACTTTCTAATCTCAGAGAGACTCCCTGTTTGAATGAAAATAAAAGCACATACATGCATCGGATCTTGCCTTTGGGCCAAAATGCCTCACTTTGTATACAACACACAAAAGGGAAAGGAAAACAACAACAACATCACACAGCTCCACAAAACCCAGACCCAGGTGACGCTCTGCCCCTACCGGCGGTAGGCTGAGCGCAGCCGCCCAGCGCGGCCCTCACCTTTCTTCTCCAGGCGCTTCATGTCCATCAGCTTGTCCACGCTGTGCGGGTCGTTGAGCCACAGCTGCATGCGGACGAAGGGCTCACGGCCCTTCAGGCTAAGCTTGTGCCAGGGCTTGGGCCGGGCCAGCAGGTCGGACACAGAGCCCTGGGTCAGACCCAGGATGCTCTCCCCAAACAGACGCTGGCCTGTAGGAGGGAGGGGTGGGGGGGAGGGAGGCAGAGAGGGAGGGGGGGAGAGGGAGGGAGAGAGAGAGAGGGCGGGAGAGAGAGAGGAAGGGAGGGAGAGAGAGGAAGGGAGGCATGGAGGGAGTGAGGGAGGGGAAAAGAGCAATGTTGAGCATGAAGGATACAAGAAGAGTACATCTGGTTTGACAGCTAACGGTTTTGTGTTTTGGTGCAACCATTACCGGAATCAGAGAAAGAGAATGAGGCGGAGCGAGAGGGTGGGAGAGAGAGAGACGGGGGAGAGAGAGAGAGAGAGAGAGAGAGAGAGAGAGAGAGAGAGAGAAAAGAAGGAGAGAGAGAGAGAGAGAATTCATATCACAAGCTCCCTTGAAGTAACTACTGAAAGCTATTGTTCTTTGTCTCTGACACAGGGTAGGCGTATAAAAAAAAAAAAGCGTGTCAAAAGGTGTGCGTGTGTGTGTGTGCGTGCGTCTCTATGGTGGCGTAGTAAGGCTGGGTAGTATTGCTTTAGCTGCTACGGAGGCATATGGAAGAAAGCGGTACAGTAATTGTTAGTCAAAGCTTGCAGGTGAGTGACATCAGGTGTGAACACGTACCCTCTGAGTGGTTTGTAGTGTGTACCAGGGATTGTGGGAGGGGGAGAGACAGAGATAGAGAGAGAGAGAGAAAAAGAGAGAAGGGAATACATAAAGAAACGAGAGGCCGTTAGAGAAGGTGCCGGAATGCCTTTTGTATCAAAAACAGAACACACACACTGTCCAGAACGCATTAACACGTATTCACTGCAGAGCAGAGCTTCTCTGTGCTTTCTGTAAACCGACTTCCAATTATTAAACATTGACACGCACAGGTGAAATGTAATTACTGTGCACTGAACGCCATTAATCAAAGTACACACTTGTTATCGCCGAGCGAACGATTGGTCTTTAAGGATCTATTGTACGGAAACGATTCAGGGACAAGAGATATTTCACAGGGGAAAACCTTTGTCCAATTCTACTTATAACATGAAATCATTTTCCACATAATTTGGCCACCCCACTATGACCTCGAGCGGCAATCTGATTTTAGACCACGTGCGTCATTAGATATGGGGCAGAGTCATAAATCAGGCAGAGGGGTGAAGTGCCGACACTGCTAACATGCTAATGGCTCCCATTGTTGTGGTGGAAGGCTGGATGGAAGGCCGACTGCAAATAGCCTGTTGCTGGCCCTGAGCAGAGGGGAGCGCCCCTAGACAGCCATGTACTAAATGACCACGTCTAGATGACCCATCACTCATCACGAGGCCGTAGTATATGGTCATGTCTGCGGTCTACAGTGGATAGTCAAATCAACATTACAAATGCAGATCCTATAGGGGTGTCTTTTAGTGAGTCCACTAACAGAAAGTGAGTGAAAAGGAAGTGAGAGGTGGGAGAAAATAATCCCTTTACAACCTATTACCAACCTGAATCTGATTGTAGAGTTGTTACCAGTGAATGGCCTCAACGTGGCTTACCTTCTTGCTATTACCTTTTGTCATAATTGCTAAGGCCGACCCTATTTTTTCAAAAGATGTGATCTGAAGTTCCAAAAGCACAATCCAAGCCGCCATCTTCGTTCTTTCTGAGCAAGAATTCTGACCAAGATAACAGTTGATTGTATCCTTATTCTAACGGTGATAAAGTAGGAGTATGCAGGTTTGGAATGTGCGTGGGATCATTCAAAACCCTCCTTTACCTGCACCTAGTGCTAACACTAACACACATGTCTCATTATAATAGTCGGGATCCTCACATTTCATGATGGAAACACAATTTAAGAGCTGATGGAGGTAATAGTAGGCTGCTGTGATTGAGAACAGATCAGCTGTGCATTACACAGTCTCATAGACAGGGCCTTGTGAGACCATCCTGAAGTTCTAGTTTGTATTTGAGTCTGGCCTTGGCTGGGTAGGATTGATGTCCACATGCTGGTGCAGCCTTACATTGTAAAAAAAAACACCCAATCAGATTAAAGAACGAAGGGACGTTCTGTCTCTCTATACTTTTGCCGAATCTGGTTGGAAGTAAAGCAAAACAAAAAACATGCCTGCTGTGCAAATTTCAGTTTGTCTTTTCACATCGTTATTCTGTCAATTTATAATCAAATGTCTTTAGATTGCTGTCGATATATACACTTTACTTACTGCGCCCCGCCATTGTATTTAAACCTCTGCGGACTGCTCCTCTTGTTGCGTCCCTCAAGAGGTAAGCCTCCCTCCCACTACCAATTGGTCCTTAATTGAGGGATTCACTTAAAGGGACACTGTGTAAAAATTACTCCCATCTAGTGGTACAATTGTATATTGCATTCAAACTAATAGTGCTCGCTTGTTCAAAAACTACGGTGGGCAGTATGTGCCAAGAAGCTGTGTCATGACATCCAATACTCCCTCATCGAGTCATTCGAGTGATGATGAGGTTCGTTATTTCAAACAAATTTCAAACTGCATTGAATCATTAGTGTAAGCTAATGATGTATGAGTAATTACTCCTCGAGCAAGATAGTGAATTATTTCAGTCATCATTCAGGCTGGCTCAGAGTGAAAACGCGTTTGCATTTCCTGTACCACGTAGTGCTTTTTGTCCCTCTCGGCCGTTCATAGACCGGAAGAACATGGAAGCCTCCATGAAGCTTACCCGTCCTATTTAACTACATATTAATTATTCTTCGCTCAGGAGGATAAGTGAGATTTTTGGCAGAGATAATTTTACACCAATGAGGACTTGTTTATGAATGAATACGTTGATTTGAGGTAATAAATTACTTAAAATATTACACAGTGTCCCTTTAACATTTTGGGAGAGGCTGGAGGCCAGATTGCAGAGAGAGGCAGAACCTCATCAGGATGGTCTCCACAAGGCTAATGGGGGTTCGGCTCAACCAAAGAAAGGATTACTGACACATCAAAGTGTTTAAAGCACAGTGATCTTTTTTATCACCAAAAAGTAACTTTAAGTTGCTAGTTATTTATTACAAAGTAATCCCCTGAGACAGCTGCGAGGTAGGGCTCTACTTATTTTGGGTCCTCGATCGTTTCTTGCTAATAGTTGCAAATCAGTGTCCGAGGTGAACGTGTGAACCTCAGAGCCCCCCTGAGCCAATCTGCTCCCAGCTCGCCGCCCACCTGGCAGGGACACTCCTTTGTCTTACCCCCTCCCTCCCTCCCTCCCACCCTGGGTCGGCGGGTACTAACCCAAGTTGTTGTCCGTCAGCACCTCCTTGACCTTCTTGGTGATGGCGTAGGTGTCGAGCTCCGTGGACATGGCCACCATTTCCTGGACGCTGAGGCCCGAGGCCAGGCCGGGCATAGGCGGAGGGCTGCTGGGACACCGCTCCTCCCCTGCCTCGCTGGCCTCCTGCGGGGCGCCGTCGCACGCAGCCACCCCCGGGGCGGGCTCCCCCAGGCTCCTCACTGAGTCCTCCACGGAGCTCAGGGGGGACTGGGCCGGGCTGCAGCTGGCCGACGTCCTGGGGGTGCTCTCTGGGACACGGGAGAGAAGGAGGTTCAAGGCTCAACCTGGGTCCAATCCCAGGGGGGCGACAGCGTGTGCAGTCCAAGTGCAACACAGGGAGGAACGGTGTACAGCTGACTTAAGAGTTGTTAAGAGATTAAGAGTTCAATGAACAATGAGCGATACAACATTGAAGAAACAGACCAGAACAGACTATGTGTACTGGTAGACCTCTACCTGTATCTGTACTCGTAGACCGCTACCTGTATATGTACTCGTAGACCGCTACCTGTATGTGTACTCGTAGACCTCTACCTGTATGTGTACTCGTAGACCTCTACCTGTATCAGTACTCGTAGACCTCTACCTGTATCTGTACTCGTAGACCTCTACCTGTATCTGTACTCGTAGGCCGCTACCTGTATGTGTACTCGTAGACCTCTACCTGTATCTGTACTCGTAGGCCGCTACCTGTATGTGTACTCGTAGACTTCTACCTGTATGTGTACTCGTAGGCCTCTACCTGTATGTGTATTCGTAGACCTCTACCTGTATCTGTACTCGTAGACCGCTACCTGTATGTGTACTCGTAGACTTCTACCTGTATGTGTACTCGTAGGCCTCTACCTGTATCTATACTCGTAGACCGCTACCTGTATGTGTACTCGTAGACTTCTACCTGTATGTGTACTCGTAGACCTCTACCTGTATCTGTACTCGTAGACCGCTACCTGTATGTGTACTCATAGGCCTCTACCTGTATGTGTACTCGTAGACCTTTACCTGTATATGTACTCGTAGGCCTCTACCTGTATCTGTACTCGTAGACCTCTACCTGTATCTGTACTCGTAGACTTCTACCTGTATGTGTACTCATAGGCCTCTACCTGTATCTGTACTCGTAGACCTCTACCTGCATCTGTACTCGTAGACTTCTACCTGTATGTGTACTCGTAGGCCTCTACCTGTATCTGTACTCGTAGACCTCTACCTGTATCTGTACTCGTAGACTTCTACCTGTATCTGTACTCGTAGACTTCTACCTGTATGTGTACTCGTAGGCCGCTACCTGTATGTGTATTCGTAGACCTCTACCTGTATCTGTACTCGTAGACCGCTACCTGTATGTGAACTCGTAGACCTCTACCTGTATGTGAACTCGTAGACCTCTACCTGTATGTGAACTCGTAGACCTCTACCAGTATGTGTATTTTGTGTGTTCTGTGAGCTCCGTTCAAGGGGAGCCATCACTAGTAATTACCAACAGGAGGCCCAGGCTGGGAGGACTGAAGCAGAGTGGGTTTGCCTGTGTGACTCTGTGTTGGTGTGTGCATGTGTGTTGTCTTAGTATGTAGGTCATATAATCCATGTATACATCACATCCAATTTATTCTGATCATAAACATCTGTGGTGACATTAGGGGATAAAGGGACCATGAAAGAATATCAAAGATGACATTTTATTTTGCTCTTACCCATGGCTCCTTAATTGCCAACTGAAATTCAAAGGCAGACGCCCATGTGTGTGTGTGTGTGTGTGTGCGTGTGTGTGTTTGTGTGTGTGTGAGAACTTGTACCCTGAGATTAATGCATGCTAGTGACTCATCCTCCTGTTCTTGTAATTTGTCTGCCTGGTAACCACACCAAAGGCGGCCATGTTTCCATGAGAGAGTGTGTGAGTTGTCCTATGTTCTAAAACCTGGCGGCCGGGGGCTACCTTCGATACCAAACCATGAGTTGTGTGTCCTTCAAAGCCATCGCCAAAGCAAAGAACATACTAAGTGCATGCGAGTGCAGTGGATCCGGCCTGTGAGTGTTCCTGTCTCCGGGGCGACGCAGTGTGCTCCCGCTACCAGCCTGACCCACATCCCTTTAATTAGACCAAGGCCAATTAACTCGTCTGCGGCTCAATCGGCTCCAATGTGTCTTGTGTGATGTGTGTATATCTATATATGTGTGTGTGTGTGTGTGTGTGTATGTTTATATGTGTGCGCATGTGTGTGTTTATGTGTATGTGTGTATATGTGTGTACGTGCATGTGTGTGGGTGTATACGGGTGTGTGTGTGTGTGCACGTGTGTGTATAAATATGTGTGTGCGTGTTTATGGGTGCGCACACACACACACACGCGTTTACGTGTGTGTGTGTGTATGCAGAAAGTGTGTCTTATGTGATGTGTGTGTGTCTATGTGTGTGTGTGCGTCCATATGTGTGGGTGTGTGTGTGTCTCTATATGTGTGTGTGTGTGTGTGTGTATGTTTGTCTATATGTGTGCACATGTGTGTTTATTTGTATGTGTTTATGTGTGTACGTGCATGTGTGAGTGTGTGTGTAAGAGTCGGTGTGTGCGCGCGTGTGTATAAGTATGTGTGTGCGTGTGTATGGGTGCGTACACATGGGTTTACGCGTGTGTGTCTAACCAGAAAGTGTGTGTGTGTGCTTGTGGGTGCGCACAAATGTGTTTAGGTGTGTGTGTGTGTGTGTGAGTATGTGCGCGTGTGTGTATAAGTATGTGTGTGCGTGTTTGTTGGTGCGCACGCATGTGTTAACGAGTGTGTGTGTGTGTGTGCGCGCGCGCGTGTTTAGCTTTGTGTGTGCGCGTGTGTGGGTCCGCATGTGTGTGTTGGTCTGCGTGTGTGTTTAAGTGTGTCTGTGTGCGTGTGTTGTTCCGCGCACATGTGATCACGTGTGTGTGTCTTGGGTAACCCTTATTGCAGGCTGGGGTGGTGAGCCCATGTGCTTTTATGGTGAAGTTCTGTAATAAGTGCGTAAAGGGGACTGATGAAAGCGTTTGCATAAATACAAGGACTCCTTTTAGGACGTTTTAGCATCAGTTCAGTCAACCTTAGATTCACACCAGACCTCACGTGAAGGACACAAAAAACATTCCTGCTGTAAGCTGAAGCTTATTCACAGCCTTTTTTATCAGCATCTATTCTAAGCTGAGGATTGATTTTGTGTTTGTGTGTGTGTGAGAGTGTGCGGAAATGAGTATGTGCGAGAAGGACAGTATGAATCTATGCCACCCAGGTATGTTTATTCTACTGGAAGTCGTTCCAACTGAAGCATATCCATATAAGTCTATCCGTGGATGAACCGTGGTCCATATTGGCTATTCAGCGATAAAAGGCTGCACATCTACACATTCCTGCCTGCAAAGCGATCAGTGCACCAGTGGGCCTGCTCTCCTCCCAGCCCAGGGGACTGACGGGGGTCACGTACCCAATGTAACGGCCAGGCCCTGCAGGGGCAGGACGTTCTGCGCCAGCTCGCCGTTGAGCCACAGCTGCATCCGTATGAAGGGCTCCCGGCCCTTCTGGGTCAGCTTGGCCCAGGGCTTGGGACGCGACAGCATGTCACTCACGCTGCCCTGGGACAGCCCCAGCACCTAGACAGGAGAGCGAGTTACAACAGTCACAATGCAGGACCACAGGTTGAGAGCGAGGTCATCTGAAGGAGGCGTGGCTGCACACACTCCCGACCACAGGCGCCACGTGGATATGGAGGCTAACACCCCGTTTAAAAGGGCTCACACTGCCACACATTACACTTACATGTAAAAATTATATTACTTTGTATAACTATACATTATATCACTATACATATTCAATTATTATAATTTAAAAAGTGCTAATTTTAATGTAATCTCAGTCATCTGTGGCATCAGAGTCACACACACACACACACACACACACACACACACACACACACACACACACACACACACACACACACACACACACACACACACACACACACACACACACACACACACACACACACACACACACACCTTCTCCCCGAAGACGCGCTGGCAGATGCCGTTCTTGGCCAGCTTGTCCTTGATCTGCTGGGTGAGATCCTGCGTGTCCACGTCCTGGTACATGTACAGCTCGTACTGCTCCGGCTTCAGGGGGGCCACCGCCGGCCGTGGGGCCTTGGCCCCCGCCGCCGCCGCCGCCGCCGTGGCCATGGCCGAGCCGCCGGAGGGCAGCAGGGGCCCCAGGGCGCCCAGGCTGGCCCCCAGGCCCAGCGGGGACGGGGTGCCGTGCGGCGTGTCGGCGTGGCTCAGGGGGCCCGTGGCCTCGGGCCCGGCGTGGGAGTACGGTGAGTCGGCCCGCGGCCACTCCTTCCAGTAGTCCATGGAGGAGGAGGAGGAGGAGAGGGCGGGGCCGGCTGGACGGGCCGGCCTCTGGCAGAGGGACAGAGAGAGGGGGGGGTCAGGGGTCAAGGGGTCAGCGAGGGATGACCCCAACCGGCTCATCGTCGTCAACATCACGCCGTTTCAAGGAAAGGGAGAGGAGCGCGAGAGAAAGACACAAACGACTTGATAACGAAAGGAGTGTGACTGTGCTGCTACGCAGGCGACCAGAGCACAGAACACAGACCCCCCCCCCCTCCCCCCCCACATCATCATCATCCTACCTCCTTGCTCTCCTCCGGGTCCCTGGGCTCCTCCGTCTTGGCCCACCCTCCGGGGGGATGCATGCTGCTCCACCAGTGATCCCGCCAGGACCCCCGTGCCGCGACTCCCGGCCTGCCGCTGGCCAGACCGTCGGCCTCCGCGGCCCCCTCGCCACCGCCTCCTCCCCCCCCACCACCGCTCCCCGCCTCCCTCTTCACCACCGGGACGCCCAGGTGGAAGTCCAAGATGGCGGCCGGGGAGGGCGCGGCGGGCGAGGGCGAGGAGGAGGCGGGCCTGAGCGCGGCGGCCCTCTTCAGCGAGGCGTAGGAGAGCGAGGAGAAGGCGGCCTGGGAGAGGCCCGCCGAGGCGCCCAGGTAGAGTTTGGGCGGGAGCAGGGAGAGGTCGCTAGACGAGGCCTTGAGGAGGGGCTCCAGCGCGGCGTGCTGCGCCTCCATCTCCCGGCGCGCCTGCTCCAGGATGCTGGTGATGGCGTCGTCGGAGCCCTCGGCGCCACCGCCCCCGGGGGAGGGAGACTGCAGGCAGTCCGCTGGGGAGGGGGCGAGAGGAGGACATTGAGACAGGGACTCTTGGTATGTTTCCTGCTGATGCGCGGGTCCTTCCTGTGCAGAGACCCACGTGACACACCGTTCATAATCATGAGCTGTGTTTGAAACCGTTCCCTATTCACTCACTCACTATCCCCTATATAGTATTCATGATATAGTGCACTATATAGGGAACGAACAAAAGACACTACGCTGAACATTTCTAAACGTAATTTGTGTCAGTAAATGCGCCGGGTATTTGTGTGACGCAGACAGATGCGCCCACATCATGTAAACAAACCGGAACACTCACGAGGAAAGCTGGAGGTTGCATTGATGTTGAATGTTACATTTCCTTGATCAAGGTTTTTTTTATTAATTTTGAATGTTACATTTTCTATGTTAAATCCCAAATAAATTGTTGACATTTCTGAACGAAAGCCGGAGATTCGTTTTCGTGGTTTTTCAGCTTCTTCTTCTCCGGAAAAACCCGACCGGATTGCATTGTGGTATCCGGGAGTATGTACACTCACATTTTGGGTATTTTAAGTGCATTATATAGTGCATGAAATTAACCACTGAGAATTCGAACACCACTACAAAATGGCGAGTCCTATATAGTGCACTATATCCGTAATAGGGAACGATTTTGAAAACAGCTATGGCGATAACAGTCGACGTAGTTACAATACATAGACATAACAATATTGAATAGTGATAAAAAAATCAAATTTGAAATAAAACACATTACAATTTGTTTCATCACCGTCATTAAAGTCAAGGTGCGAATAAACAATGGAAGAAGTGATACCCATGCCTTATAAACCTCCCTCACCAGACTTCTGGACCTGGAGCTCCCTCTTGGCCTGCTCTAGGATGGACCTGATGGCTTCGTCTGAGCCCGTCTCGGGGGTGCGGATGCGGGTGGTGATGTTACCTGTAGACCAACACAGCAGGCCACAACGTATTCAACACCAAATCACACACATCAAACCCATTGCATTACATCTTTCCTGGAGAGCAGGCCTTCACTGGAACACCCCCATAAGGCTTCACAAGCCATGTAAACCCCCACACAAGGAACACTGTGGTTCAGATATATAAAAGACACATGTTCTGTAAAAGAAAGAACACATATACTGTCCACACTTTTGTAGAGTTGGTGACATGCACGACTTTGAAGGAACTATTACAATGAGATCTGCAGGCTTGGATTCCACCATGCGTTACTGCAACCTCAAGCCCCCCCCCCCCCCCCAAACCAACCCCGCCAATCTCTCTGGCTACTGCTCTCCTGGATCCCCAGGGGGGCTCTCTCTCGGTTTACATCCCAGCCTGGTCCTGTTAACACAGCTACTGTACACATGTTCCTCATGAACGCCAAGGAGGAAAATAACCCAAAACAGAACAAGCTGCTTCCCGGCTTCCCCACCTCCCTCCCTCCCTCCCTCCCTCCCTCCCTCCCTCCCTCCCTCCCTCCTGCTCTCCATGTCTCTCTCCCTCTCGCTTCCCTCTCCTTCATGCGTTTTCCCAGCAGGGGCAAGAGGAATATTTGGACGGCGTCCACTGAAGAGGTGAGGCCCTGTTGGAGGAGCTGGAAACCAGACAGTTGGAAATGCTGGTGGAAGCAGGAGGGATTGGCATGAGCGGTAATAAGGTGGACAGATCTTCTTTACAGCATTTTTTTTTGTTGCACTGCAGCCAAAAACAGCCTTGCTTGCCAAACTAGCTTGGGACATGACAGCATTGCTGAAATATGATGTCTGGCTTATCGGCGATTGACAACTGGGTAGAAACGATCAGACATTTAACCGCCATAGAAGCGAAGAAACGATTGAAGTTCAAGTTGAATACTGGATATCGCTGAAGGTTAAGAATCAAAGCAGGTGGATTGAAAAGGATCTAGTTTTGTCCTCAGCGAGTGCAGACGCCTTTAAAGCAAGGTCACTGCTTGCTCATAGTTTATGCGTGTGTATGTGACAGAAAGAGAGAGAGAGGGAGAGAGAGGGAGAGAGCGCGCAAGAGGGAGAGAGAAAAGGCGCCAGGAAGAGTGAGAGTGGGAGGGAGAGTGAGAGAGAGGGGGAGAAAGATGGAGAGGGAAAGAGTGAAAGAGAGAGAAAGGGGGAGGCAGAGGGAGAAGAGGTGGGGAGAGAAGGGGCGAGAGAGCAAGTGAGAGAGGGCAGTGAAAGGGAGGGCAGCTGGGCATACATTTGAAGTAATTTATGGGCTAAAATAAAAGGGGATGACCCTGCCAACGGGAAGGGGGGCCAGATGCCTGATGGAAGGTGGTTGGTTGCTGCTGGTACTAGCAGGCCATTCTAGTTTGACCTTACAGGCTTACACACACATACACACATGCACGCAGACACACACATACACACGTACACACACCACCCTGCTAAAATCAAACGACCTACTGTAAACAACATACAGTAACTTTGTTTCAAGGGTGAAGTAGCGAGTAGGTGTGCTATAGTGCAGAGTAGTGAGGGAAAGTGAGAGATTCAATTCGTAACAAGGACACTGCTAAACAACTTCCTTCCACGCACGCAGGCATGCACGGAAAACACGCACGCACGCACGCACGCACGCACGCACACACACACACACACACTTACAGGAAACGGATTGGAACATGAGCTTATATCGTTGTTGTTTCCCAGACGGATTTCATTGTTTCAATGGTGTTATGAGGATAAGCCTTCTCCTTGCAGATGTAACAGAGCCTAACCCGTAGGTGAAGACAGGACAAAGGTGAGCCAGGGAGAGTAAGAGCACAGAGAGAGTACCTTCAAATTGATCATTCATCCTGCATACATGCAGTCCTGTGTATCAAACAAACGCTGATTGGTTGAGCAACAAAGGGCATTTGGAAACAACCACAGACCAAACAGCCAAGGAAGGACAGAGACGTTTGAAGAGGGTCTTGCGGGTTTCCTCTCTGGAACACCACAGATCAAAGGCTGGTGGAGTGGAGGGCGGGTTGGTGGTCTCCTAGTGCGCACGGGACCGATGCCAAATTGGGGTAGCCCCTTCCTGCTCCGTAGCCACGTATCATGAGAAGTCCTGGGAGTGCTTCCTAAGTAGTCGTGTGTTATAGGCAGTGTTGTTTTACTGATAGTGTCTTGGCCTATGGGATGATGACCTAATCGTTTTCCTTCAAGGTCTTTCAACGGTTTGAAACCAAAAAGGGGGATTTCAACAAAAAGTGCCAACAAGGAGCATTGTGATGGCTCTTTTATTTCTCTTGATTTGTGGTTATTTTGAGGAGCATCAATAAAGCATGTCTCCCAAGTCCCAGACGTAGAATTGCGTTGAATGAAAGGTTTACTTTGGTCTATAATGCTAGGAGTTGTTATGTGATGTGGTGTGCATGTGGCTGGCAGAAACAACTGAATATAATGTCCTCGAGTCGGTACACATTAGGCATTCTTTCAGAGGACGTGGACCAAAAGTACAACAAAGTTGATTGCAGGGCAAATGAAACAGCTTTGTTAATTCTTAATTATACATTTGAGGTCCTGCCATCATTTGAAAGTGGCCCACAGATTGCGAATGCCATTTGGAGTACAAAATAACTCTGCTCACATAACATGGCAAACACTTGTAATCAACGTTAAGCCTGCAAGCTGTCTGCAATGAGTGCAGACACCAACCGACTCCAACTTCTCTTTCTACCGTTTCAACGAGGCCCCCGGCCAGGCTTTTACACCGTACCGGGACAGAGACCAACACAGTGAAAGGGGACGCCACAACAACAAAGCAGAGCAGAGCTGTGACCACACGAGGTCGGACAGGGAAGGCAAGAGAACAGACCTGGCCTGGCGGAGCCCTCAGAGCCGGTCCTTCGCTTGGGAACCTCCTGAAACACTCGGTTTAGGTTCTGGCCTGGGTGCTCTGTTGGAAAACAAGTGCGGACACGTGAGACAGGTGGTGGTGCGGGTGGTGGTGGTAGTGGTGGTGGTGGTGCTGGGGCTGGTGGGGGTGGCGGGGTGGGTTCCTGTTGACTAGATGGTGGATGGATGGGAGATGCTCATGGATTACGGCACGCCCTCTCAGCCCACACGTGCACACTGCCCGGGGACACACCGCCAGAACAAGGGGATGGCTGTAGCGTGTGATCGGTCGCTGTCGATAAGACACACAGTCACAACGTGACGGTTTGCTGTCCGCAAACCGTAAAAGACGGCTTGCGTTAGAATTTCGAAAAGATGTGACTCCAGGAATACCGACAACATGAGCGACTGATACGTATTACAATATAACACCCACAGGGAGAAGTCCCTGAGATACCTCAGAGCCGGCATGGACGCGACCGCATGCTCACCATAATATAATGATCTGACAACGCAATACTATCAACACACGAGTGGTTCATTCAACAATTGACACTAAACATAGACATTCCTCTTTCCGACAGAGCAAAACCGAAGACAAAATGGAATCCGTGTTCCCTATATTAACGAAGAGGAAGAGTATGTCGGGTGATCATGGTGTATATGAATGAACAGAACGTGTACAGTCGTACCCAAAAGTGTACACCTGTAGACGAAATCTACAGTTCCACATCCTGATGTATAGTAAATTCCCCCAAAGCGGGGTCCACAGAAATAGTTTGAACAAAACTGAAGGCTAATTGAGAAATGTCTTCCCATCATTTGACCCTCTAAACGAGACCAGGTGTGGTACCTGTCTCCCTGCAGACTCTTTCTGCTGGAGCATGGCTTACAGAAGGCTTTCATCAACGTGTCAAACTGAAAAGGGCACGCTATGAACAATGTTACACGCAGGACCAAGGCTGCCAACAAGACTAATTTCAATTTCCTACCGTTTGCTTCACGTTTCACATTCTTGTCCCAAAAATAAACATTTGGGAAAAGATTCTGACTGCTAAAGCGATGTGTTTTTGGTTAATGGAAAAAAAATTGGCCAAAAGCTTAAACACATGTGAATGTAATGAAAACAAGCTGTCTGGGTTTTGTTGCGTCACAGTCCTTCAGATGTCATCTCCTTATCCCGTGGACTGTTGAGGCTGAACGCCAGACGGCAGGCAGCGGAGACGCGTGCCGTTTCCTAGCATCAGAACCTCTAACTGCTGTGTGCTGACCCGGTGTTTTGGCTGTCGCGTCACGCCGCACCAGGACTCTCAATGAAGCACGGTACATGGACAATGTTATCGACGCCGTCGCTATCCACCAACAGGGGAGCCGTTTCAAACACACGTCCAATGCCATCTTTAAAACAATCATTTCCTCAGAACATGTAGAGCTACTGCAGAGACTACAGCTAACGTTAGCACATCATAACGTTATGTCAGCAAAGCCAGTTCACTGCTAACCCCTGGGAGATGTTTCTTCAATAGATTACAATCCGGTTTCAAACCGGAAAATGATAGCAAAGCCAAAAATATGTAGACAAAGCAAGTATGAATACACAAAGCACCATTGTTCTCTTCTGACATACCGTCTGCGGGACTTGGCTATCATAGCTTCAATTAGTCGTCGTCGTCGTCCCCCCCGCCCCACTTCTGGGTATTATGACAAGAAATGGAAGTCATGGAGATTGGTGAATGTGATCTGAGAGGTCTGCCCCCAACCGCCCCATGTAGCATGCAGCATTCATCTTCTGAAACAAAAACCTGCATGTATGCTAATGAGGGAGCAAACATCAGATGAGAGCAGAACAGGACCTATCCGCTGTCAGCGGCGGCGGCCCGCTCCCCCTCACCTCTCTGCCGCCCCTGGATGCTGCGCAGGGCCAGGATGTTCTGCTCGTCGGCCAGGAACTGCCTCATCTTGTGGAAGGGCTCCTTTCCCCGGATGGTGAGCTTGCTCCAGGGCTTGGGTCGGGCCAGGATCTCGCTGACGGAGCCCTGGGACAGGCCCAGCACGTAGTGGCCGAAGATCCTCTGGCCGATGTTGTGCTTGATCAGCTGCTCCTTCACCTGCCGCGCGATCTCCGCCGTGTCCATGTCCTCCCCCTCCGAGGCGCTCCCGGCCCCCTCCGACTGGCTGGGGGACGGCACCGGGCCGTTGGCGTCGGGGCTGGCCGTGGCGGAGGCTGGCGGCGGCGGCGGCTGGCCGTGGGCCTGCGCCGCGGGGTGGGGCCCGGGCCCGGGCGGGGGCTGGTAGTGGGCGGCGGGGGAGAAGAGCAGCCCGCCGCCGCCGGGGGAGGACACCGAGTCCTGCAGCGCTTTGGAGTAGAAGGTCTGCATGAGCTGCCGGTGGAGCAGGGAGTTGAGGGCGATCTTCCCGGACAGCGGGAAGGCCGCGCTGCCGACCGACGCCACGGAGGACGGGGTGAAGAAGTCCTGGCCCCCGACGATCCCCACGCCCGTCGGGGAGAAGCGGTGGGTGCCGTTGGCGGCTCTGTGGGGCTCCTCGTTGGAGGACTTGGCGGAGGAGCTGCTGGTGCGCACGAGCAGCTGGGAGGAAGGTGGAGGAGGAGGGGGGGAGTCCTGTCGGCTCTGGTGGTTCATCATGGGGCTGGAGAGGAGATGCTGCAGCGCCTCCGTCACTCTCTGCCCTGACGCAGCTGGGAGAAGCAAAGCGTCACGGGAATGTGTGTGGAAACAATGCAGGCCACATGCAAATATGAGTCTCGTACGGGAAGGGAAAATCCACTCTAATATTATTATAGTCCTAGATCCACGTCAATTGTCTGATGTTCAGAGAAGAATCTTTTGAAATGTGCGACACAAAATACATGTATTGTTATTATGAGCGGCATTGAAGACTTTAAACAAGATTGACCGTTGGTGCATGTAAAAAAAGACAGCAAATAGAAAGCACTTATTTCAAGGCTGTCGAGGAAGTGAGAAAGTGAGAGAGTGGCCAAGACGCCACCCCACATCGGGCCCCTGGCGAGCATCCAGGTGTCCGACAGCCATGTCACTGGTGACATAACGAGGCTGAAGGCTGGGCAACTCTCTGTATGAATCTAAAGTGTTTCTAAAGATTGAAAAGATGTTCTTACTCCAGTGAACTAAGTAATCACTTTGGCTCTCTATAGAGTTCTTATTCAAACCAAAGACCTCCAGACATCCCACCGGAGGAGTCCATTCATATAATCCATAGCTCTAAGCAGTTCAATAGCACCAGTTGGTGGAAGTGTACCAAACAACGGCCACCAAAGCACTTGTTTCCTCCTATTGTTTGCGTTACTCGCCATCTGATACAGTGAACCTGATCTTTCAGAGTCCAACTCTACACAACAGGGAATGCTCCTTTTTTTCCTTCTCTCCTCTCTAGTTAGTGCTATTTTGCCTCCCCCCTGCCCTCAAGAGCTCTTCTGCTTCTGTCTGCAATTTGCTGGCAGTCTTTCCTGTCTGCCAGCCAGACTTCCCGTCTGGAGCCCCTGGAGGCATGCTGTTCACAGATGTAGGAACTAAAGAACTCCAAAACGCTCCGCAACTTCAATAACGTCTGGCAGCGTGCCCACCGCAAGCCCAGATACCATCTCAGCTCATCCCTACGCAACCTGACATTCCAATTGTCCCTGGCATCGGCCTGTGCCCGCGTCTGTGTGCTGCGGAATGAGATTACATTTTGGGCTTTTGGGTTCAAATTTTCCCTGACTGTCGGTGAAAGGATGTATGGCTGACTTGATCCCAGGGCAGAGGCACGCTGCGGTTGGTGTGAGACTGGCATCCTGCTAGCGCCTCTCTGAGCTCCAGAGTGAAGAGGAGCAGGGTGTGTTTGTGCCTGGCACTGATGACTAATCAGTGGACTCACAGCCTCAAGGAGCTCTGTGTTGAAGGACTTTCTTGTTTTTTTCTTCTCCCCCCCAAAACGGTATTTCCAGAGGGCAGGACGCATCATGCTTGAATCTGGCAGTCTCCACTTTTCAACCACTCGACCTTCAAGATTATCTTGTTTTAAGTCTAAAATGTATAGACAGAAATCCGATATCCGTAATTGACTTCAAATTATGTAATTAAAGTTATGAAGTTGATCATTTAATGGGTCGAGTTTATTTCCCCCGGGGAATTTGGGGAAATAACTACAGTTATTATAACTACAGTTATTTGGTGGGTGTGTAGTTGATACACTCCTCTTTGATATGATATGTTTATTTTATGTTTTTAGATCATTTATTGCTTTATTTTATTGACAATTCTTCCATCCGTTAAGTGCAGTGCGAGGTGGTCGTCTGCTTACCACTCAAATCACTATTGTTGTGGTTCAGAGAGGACTTCTCTATCTTTACGTATTGACTCCTCTCCTGTAATAACATGTCCATGGGCTTGAAGTCCTGGGAAGAAGAGAAACACACTGGTTACAACTATAAATGGCAGGGCATGGAACCCTTTCAGACTGGAAACATGCAAGGGATTGCCCAAGAGTGGCCCGCCCATACCTGAGCTGACAAACAGTTTGACGTTCCAGACTCGGTGGACTTGCGAGAACTGCATGAAACAAAGCAAACAACGTCATCCAATGGCATTAGTTTGTTGCTTTTCATCATCTCAGCCGTTGTAACTAACTTGTCTCAATTACATGGCATTCATCAGAAAGTAAACATTGGGCCAATCTATCTGGTCATCACTTTGATGCTAACTCACTTCAATGTGACAATCTAATGATCTCGAGCAAAAGACGACAGAAGAAGACGAAAAAGTCACATGCTAGCTTCACACATTTCCCCGTAAAAATGAAAAAAACATTTCTTGTCCATCAGCAGAATTGAAAGGATGTCATGATGTCAGCATTCAGTAACCGGGGGGAATATCACTCTGAAATAGAGACGACCCTGGCATTTTCTTTTGTGAAGCCTATTATATATCTAGCACAAATAATCCAAGTGTGGTCCCGAAACATTAGCAGTGCAACAAAGCAGCAGCAGCTCATCAGCCAACCTTTATTAAGACGGCTTTGATACCGTCTGGAAAAGACGAACCCGACACCCTGCACTAGACAAAGGAGGCCAGTGTTGTCATTTCAGGAATATAAATCTAAATCCCTCAAAATGTCCCTATTGGTGTCGCTTTACAAAAACATCTTCATCAGAATGAATGCTCATTTTTCAAAGAGTACATTTCAATATTAAATACATGATTAAAACACATACACACAGGGAAACACACAGGGACATACACACAAAAAAACACACACACACACACACACACACACACACACACACACACACACACACACACACACACACACACACACACACACACACACACACACACACACACACACACAGGGATAACACACGCACACACAGGAATGCACACACACACACAGAGTATGCACAAACATTATATATTTATAGCAAAAGAAAAAAAGTATTTCATGGTCAATAGCAGAAATACTACTCCAACATATCACAATGTTAAAAAGTCTAACTAAAACACTTTGTCTTCATATCCAGTTTGTACATACAGCTACTTTAAACGACAGCGACAGAAAACAGAGGTCAAACAGCAGACTCAACTCGTCCAATTAAAGTGCCACCTTGAAATAAGCAGTGCTCTGGTTAGCCAATCGTCTGTGGCCTCAGCTTGATCCAGCAGAAGGATTACATCCTTAGGTCAATGATTTGCCTGAGGGCATCCTGGCATGGTATGAACCAATACAACAACCATTTAAAGAGTACTCTCCAACAAAGCTCTAAGGTGAACCAAACACCAAGGCAGAGCTGGTCCCCAATCACTATCGACATTTAAAGATGCCCTTTTGCCTGCTTACCCTTTCTTAATCCATGAAGGGGCAGGGCTATATGGCTGTTCAAACTTCACTATCTCCACTACGGAAGGATATTTGATTTCCGTTACCTTGGGAACCCAAAACAGCCAGAAACATGTGACTCATGCAATAGCATGAATTTAACCCATTGAGGGCAGTTTGAGGACACGTTGAGATTTGGACCAGACTCAATCCTCTACTATGTAACGTTTTACATCATGTTTCCTCTTAAATAGGTTGTTTTAGGGTTAGGTAGGTTTAGGTTTAGGTATCTACCGGAGGTCTTTCTTGATGTTCTCGTAGTCTGCTTGTTCGCCAAGCTTCTCCTCCAGTCGCTGTTCGGAAAGATAAAGACAAAATGTTCACGTCAAATGCTGAAGCAATGCCATTCGGTTCATGTGAACATAAAGGGCCGACAAACTAATGGGCAAGGACATTATAGAGAACAGCTCCTTCTTCTTGATTAATGACCCGGATCAGCAAATACTCAACAACATCACAGGGGTGATACGTTGAGGGGTCAAGGATCGTGGTTAAGAACAGATTATTTTTTTTACTAACATTCAAAATACATCGGGAGTGAATTTCATACGCATCTCGTATCGTTCAGTTTGTAGAGTAAGATTCTGAGCGTAAGCTGATTTTCATTTCGCATGAAAGCTTTTCTCGAGGACATTTGATCATTTGTAAGTTGCTTTTCATGACTGGGTTTCAAATCATTTAATGCTCCGGGTTTCCCCGCGTGCTGAACCTGTAGAGAGTTCGGTCCAACATGAAAACACACACATCAGCAGCACATCAGCTGGTCTGCGGGTCTCCGCCCCGACCCACCTTGAGCGCGGCCTTGCGGGTCTCCAGCTCTCGCCTCAGCTGGCCGATCTGTTCGGCGGAGGTCTCCCTGACGCGGCCCAGGCTGCTGTGCAGCGTCTGCACGTCCTCCGTCAGCTGCAGCACCTGGCGCTCCTTGGTGCTGAGCTCCACCTCCAAGTTGGAGCGCGACAGCACCTCCAGGGCCCTCTCCTGAGGGGCGGAGACATGCGGAGTGTGAGAAGGGGTTCCTCCGGTGGTGGGTCGGAACACAAGTGTGTTGAATTGGCCGTCCAAGGTGGCGGTGAGATCGCGAGCGCGGATATGGATGTTTTTCTCTGTTATCAATATCGTTTAAAAAAAAAACATCTGGAAGTGATGCATGTCGAAATTCAATGTAGAAGATGGATGGTGGATAAAAGGTCCGGTCTAGACAGAACCTGGAGGCGCTGTCACCCGCCACTTGTTGCCCCATCAATATGAAGCGAGGAGGGAGTCATACACACATTTCTCGGGAACACCGTCGCGCTGTGCCTACTTATTTTGGGATCCCTAGCCGTTTGCATTTCTATTCTTACATTTAATTTGTGACATTATCCGAAGCAACGTAAACTGGGACAACGCCCATTCTCGGAAATTGGGTGCGGCGCCGACCTGAAGCCTGTGTGTGTGGGTGCATATCAAGGGCAGCGTTTTGGATCTTGATGCAATCTAGATAAAAACGGTTGTAGAACCCGCGTATTTCTTCTCTCATGTCAACAAGGCCATAGCAGTGGATGCTCATGGTGGACGTCGGTCGAAGTCTCAGTAAAAGGCTGAGGACACAACAAGGTATGTTTAGCAGTCAAACCCACTGCAATATGATCTTGTCTGTGAGACCTAGGAAGGTGGAACATCTGGGATTCTTTTTTGAACTGAAATCTTCCTCTAGCGGTAAAGTTAGTATCCTAAAGGGGATGATATCATCATTCCAGTTAGTACTACAGAGCCAGTACCTCAAACCTCAAGATGCTGTGGATTTTCAGCTACATTGTCTTTTTCATAAAATGAGTTTTGATGCCTCGAAGGGGAAATTCAGTTTAGTGAAACTCTTTAGAGAATTAACTTGTATATTCATGTAAACAGACTAGTATTCATTTGTTTGTACCTGACATGTTTCGACTACTTCCTGCAGTCTTCTTCAGAAGCGTCAGGAAGTAGTCGAAACATTTCAGGTACAAACAAATTAATACTAGTCTGTTTACATGAACATACAAGTTAATATATCAAGTTAGACTAAATTAACTTTTTAGATTCTTTAGAGAATTCACATTCCTTTTTGATATTTTCATGCCAAACTATTTACATAAGCTGGGACGACTGAATGCAACATTTCCCAAAAAGAAGATTTTTTGAAGATTCAAACATACTGGTGTATCACTTTGAGTGTGGGTTTGCAAACTTTAAATCATCCAGGGTTTGGAGTCGCTTGTTTTTGAGGTGGTTTTCCTGTCCGATAACTAAGTATCAAACAGAGACATTCAAATAAATGAGGCTTTTCTCAGAATGGCGTGGAATCTGTAGTGAGTTTATGATGTGATTCCGGTTCAGCGATGTGTACTCATTTTATTAATGTGAGGGAAAAACATATCGCAAGGAACATCAGAGTTAGTGTAGAAGGACCGCTACACATATCAGCCCTGAACGATGTGGTCAGAAGGACTCAATCCCCCCCCATTCGAGGCTCTGTCTTATACCAAACATGTGCAGAGAACCTCTTTCTGTCCGACATGAAGAACTAGTTGGGTTCTGGGAGCCAAACGAGTCCAGCGCTGTGGCTGGGGGCCAGGCCCGAGGCTACGCACCATATCCGGAGCCTTCTGGACCTGCGTGGCCAGCTGCAGGGACTGGTGGGCCGACGTCAGCTGGTCCCGTAGCGCGGTGGCCTCCCGCTCCGCAGCGTCCGCTCTCTGTCCAGGGAGGGAGGGAGGGAACATGGCGATGGAACAGCAGGTTTGGTTTTTTTGGGACCTTTTTATTGATTTCCAGCCTGAGCTCATACACAATCCGTTTTCTTTACACTGTACTGTATTTGAATAAATGTCGTACTTATAATTACTGCACGTGTAAAGCCCAGAATTAACTTTTTCTCGTCCGAAATAGACTTGAGTCTTATACTAAGTGAGTACTTAAACTATACATTTAGTGTTTCGGTTTTGGGAGGCGCTCCAAATATCAACCGAAATCTGTCCAAGCTTTGAGCTTAACACTGTTATATACTGTAATTTACGTTTATTGTTTCTTAATTTTGTATTCCATTATCACTTTATATATTGACTTATGTATTGTCTTGATGATATTTTATTTTCTTGTCTGCTGCTGCAGTTAGTACATGATGATTATTATGTTTGTTGTTGACACTTTGTTTATGATTGTTTAATCATGATTAAACAATCATCATCGTCGATGTTTAAATGATAGACAATTTACAGTGCCGAGCAATGTCTTATTAACTGACCGAGGTGTTTAATAGAAGCAACCTTTAAAAATAGTATCTTTATGCAATTATTAAAATGTGACCTTTGAGATGATAGAACATTTTTCTGAAGGTCAGAAATAATAAGGTTAACAATACATTTTACAGTGGTGATGATGTTAATCAAATGTAAACTATTTAGCATAATTCATGAAGCCAGCCATCTCCCTTGTGTAGGGAAAGAACGAGTGACTTTAACTACTCTCATCCTGTCGCTCTCCTTAAGGGACGTTCTGTATGTGTTGCATTAGAAAGACACTTGAAAGGGGAAAGTGTCACAGGTTGTAACGCATACATTTGCACACACAAGTGTACTGCAGTCTCAACCCGCCACATGAGGGATTACCCAGGGTGCTGCAGACAAAGAACACACAGGGCTGTGCGCAACGCCTTATTATGATATTTTAGCGCTGAATAAAATGCATTCAGTTGGCTGTGTACTGGCACAAGTGACACACATTCAGTCTGAGGGTGATTTCATTTGCAAGTTGTGCATTTATATTTTTAGAGGTTATTTTTGGACAAATAAGATTCAGCTCAATGCATGGAATCCAAAGAGCTTGTATGGCACGAGTGAAACTCCTCCTCTGGGACTGACGAGAGACACATTATACCGTCTTGTTTGAAATATGCAGCGAAACATTTGGAGACAGATATGGTTACGAGCGAGAGCCTTGTTGTCAATCTCGTTAGGTCGGAGTTACAGTAGGTGAGTTCATCGCCCAGAAGAGAGAGTTCTCATTCAAGCAAAGGCAAAGAACAAAGGCCCAATTCACAAGGCATTGCGTAGACCGCAAACACGACCAGTATTTTTAACTGCCAAAAGGGTTTAAGTCAGGGAAGGTTTAAGTCTAGACAGAGAATGAGGTCAGAGCGAGACTGCTCTAATGATGTTTTGACGCTTATTCTCTGCTCGCTACAAGGTATGAAATACACTGTTTAAACAAGCTCACATTCAACTGGCTTTGAACGAGCGTCACTGACGTGAACAGAGACATGGGGACGACGACAGGAAGAGGATCCCATGTGTTTTCATTCCACATTAAAGGGACTCCCACCACGCACCACTGCCATAATCAGGCCATTCCTGCTCGTTAGCCCGGCCCAGGGCTGTGATGATATCAAAGACCTCCCCCCGCCCCCCGTCATACTAATACTGTCCCCTGGGGGGCTGTGTGGTGACTGGTACTTACACACAAACACAAGAGACCGAGTTCCAGGACCAGGCATTTTAGAGGGGGAGGGGTTCTGTGAAGTTTTGGCTGGGGAGGTTTACACTTATGGTGGATAGAGAGATGAATTTGCACTGCCCTCTCCCCAACTACACCCTTAATGATGATGACCATATGTCTGGGATTTTTCCTTTCTGTCATTTTCAGTTTTTTTTCCCACTGCATCTATTATAAGCAAAGAATTGGATCTGTGTGGTTCAGGGTTAAAACTCATAATTTCGTTAACAACATAATAACGAATTTATGCAAATAAAACCATATCCTAGAACAGTCAAATACCCAACAGGAAAATATATATAAACAACTAAAGTTATTATGATTCATACGTAAACGTTTTTTCAGAATACTGAATTCTATTAAACATACAAAAAAGCAAAGTGAGCCACCAATGATATCTCCAACCGGCACGTCATTTAGAAGGCCTCACCTGATTGGCTACCTCCAGCTCTGACATCACCTCCTTCATGTGGTCTGCCCTGGGGAGGAAA
The DNA here is from genome assembly GCF_026213295.1 of Gadus chalcogrammus. Lineage (NCBI taxonomy): Eukaryota > Metazoa > Chordata > Actinopteri > Gadiformes > Gadidae > Gadus > Gadus chalcogrammus. Next base: position 10,786,027 of record NC_079418.1, read on the forward strand.
GAGCACAACATTGCAGTCATTCCATGAATTTTCAAAAATCAAAAAATGAATACAAATGTGTTTAGTCATATATCCCCCAACACACACACAGACACACAGACACACAGACACACACACACACACACACACACACACACACACACACACACACACACACACACACACACACACACACACACACACACACACACACACACACACACACACACGTGACACACGCAGTCACTTAAAAATCTGGATGCACAAATTGCAAATGTTATTTATTTGTGGCTCTAACTGTGCTACATAAATATCTGAATTATGTAACTATTTTACTTTCATTAATTAACTAAAGTGAAATGATAATCTAGCAAAGACTGTGTGTGTGTGTGTCAGGATACTTATTCACATGCCAAATACATGTGATGAGACTGGATTGTGTGCATTGCTAATTTATGTTCAGACCATTTGTATGTAGTTCTGCGTTTTTGCAATGCAAAACGCATTGTTATCGGCGGGCCGATATTATCGGCCGATATTATCGGCCGATATTAGGCATTTTCCAAACTATCGGTATCGGTTGATTATAAGAAAAACAGACGTTTTGGTTTTTTTGGGGTTATTGTGTTTTTGTTCAAAGGACTTTGAGTTTCATATCTTAAGTTTGTATTTATCAGAACTTGATTTAGACTTTCCTGTTGTGACAATAAATAAATACAGTCTTTCAATCTTTGCAGTGACTGAATAAAACGGATTGTTTTGCATAAGATGAGTGTGTGCAACTGTGTGTGTGTCCTTTCCGGCTTTGGCATACTGCATGGTTATGAAGGCCTTGTGGTTAGTTGTGGTCTTAGTGAAGCAGCCTAGCCTTGGAGTTGGATAAGTTGGAGTGATTGTGTACGGGCGTGCGAGAGTGAGAGAGAGAGCACACCCGCCGTGGTGATGTTTGGCTTGTTGTGGGCTGTCTGTCAGCATACGCCGGGTTGGACAATGTGCTTTGTGTATGTGTTCAATGTACATCTGTCTGGTCGTATTTGCGGTAGATTGATGGGTAAATAATGTCACACCACGATCGGCCATACTTGTTTGCAAGTGCCCTGATTGCGTGTTCGATAGGCTATACCTGCCATTTATTCAGTTGATTGCTCAGAAGTGCGCCAGATTGGTGCCAATTATTGTCGTGTTTGCATTGTAATGCACAACTTTGCCTCTCCTTGTTATAAATCAACGTGCATCCAAACAACTTTAGCCAATGCAGCCTCCTGTGTTGTTTTAAAATATATAGCATATCGGATTATCAAAAAATGTTAAGTGTCTGCGTGTGTGTTGTCATGTAGGCTAAATACAGATTGTCTTGCATCCATGAAATATTGTAATGTTATAGGCCTACTGCAAAATGTATATCGGTATTGCGCAACAATCAGGAGAGGGGACCCCTGAATATTGACTGGTATTTGGCACACTGGGTAAAATAAAGCTTGATAACACTAGGCCAAGATGTTGTTCCTGGAGCTAGTAGGCTACCATCAAAACGTGGGATAACTAATCGGAAATCTGATTACAACGTCGGGGGTAAGATTTAATTAGAGATTATCTGGGGGGGATTTCACAGGTAGGACTGGCAAGGTAGCGTATAGCACGACGCTGAAGTTGGCATCCGATTCGCAGCATCCGATTCAGCAGCTGGTCCACTTTAAATCGGTCCTGATTGAAAACCACTACACCTAGACTCTTCAAATCTGGACTAAATTATCACAGTGAGGCTATACATTATAATAAACATAGTTACAGATTTGTGAAACCTTTTTTCTATTTGTGAAAATGCAATACAGGCTCATTTTAATGCTTTTTAGGGGTCCAGACTGCATTAGAACGGGTCCTGATTGAAAACCACTACACCTAGACTCTTCAAATCTAGACTAAATGATCACAGTGAGGCTATACATTATGTAAAACATAGTTTCAGATTTGTGAAACCTTTACCCTATTTGTGAAAATGCAATGCGGTCTGGACCCCTACGAAGCATTCAAATAAGCCTGTACTGCATTTTCACAAATAGGGTAAAGGTTTCACAAATCTGAAACTATGTTTTACATAATGTATAGCCTCACTGTGATAATGTAGTCCAAATTTGAAGAGTCTAGGTGTAGTGGTTTTCAGTCAGGACCGATTTGAAGATTCTAAGTGGTTTTCAAGCCGAATCGGACGCTGCGAATCGGATGCCAACTTCAGCGTCGTGCATATAGCTAGCATTATGCCCTCTATTTCTAGATCTTCTGACTAAGTTTACCGGTACTTATCTGACCGACATAATCGCTGTCACTAGATATAAAGAAAGACGTTGACTTTCACTCGGTGCTATTCAGTAAAAATAAATAAAAGATTCCTTATTGTATGCACTGCTGTTCATTGACTAGCTCCAGCGCTCGTTGCTGCGAGGCTAAATGATAGCAACTCTCCACTCATTTTACTCTGACCATGCATTTAATTGGCTTTGACCGCCATCAGTTCTCGGCAATTCCTCATTGGCCCTCTCACGTCTGACAGGTTCGAAATTATACGGCTGTGGGCCATGACGGCCATCATACATGGTATTTGTGGTTCTTTCCACCTCTTAGACACCTTAGTTCTAGTACTAGGTTGATGCTACCTTCCACCACGTCTCCCCAACGTGACGTCATCGCCGAATGGCGTTAGAAAGCACCCGTTACAAAAACGACAAAAACTGGACTTTAACACTATTTTGGAGACATTTTATAAATGATAAACATAGTTTGAGTGCTTTATGTACCCATTAATCAAAACGTCCAAATATTTGTATCGTTATCGGCCATAAAAATCCTTTATCGTCGGGCTCTAGTCCCGCACACGCACGCACGCACGCACGCACGCACGCACGCACGCACACACGCATCCACGCACTCACGCACACACACAAACACACACACAAGCGCCACTGCCTGAATATGTAATTGTTGTAGTTGTTCATTGTGTTCCTCTGTACGTTGTCCTTGATTGCAGAGAAAGGCGCCTTTAAATAAAATTATTATTATTATTATTATTATACAGTTTAATCCCCATCACACCGGACGGTCTGTCAGGATATTCTTTGGTAAGACACAATTGAGGGACAATGCAGTCCGATGCTTAGTTTGGCTCGCATCCTAGTGCTCTTTCTGGCCTGTTCCATGCATCTTCTTGTGTTCTCTATGTTACACATGGTATGTTCCATCGCCCTTTCCAGCGCTGTGTAGGCATTGACTCCAGTATCAAAAATGTAATAACGCTGAACACCTCGATCTTTAGGTCGGCCAGTGGACGGCGATGGCATTAACGCTGAGCTATTGGCCCGATGTAATGCCAGCCAAACAGCACATTATAGTCTGATGGGTCATTCAAGGTACTGGGATGCATAATATTATTAAATACCTTTGGATTTACGGGATTATGGGGAATTAACAAGTAAGGAAATATGCCCCCCCCCCCCCCCCCCTGAGAGTGGGATCAGAGACAGATTGAGAGGGATGATGGGACGGGGGACAGGAGGGGGGTTGATGGGCATCAGTCAGTAATCAGCCAGCTAAATCATATTCAAAAGTAGACTGGGCCGCTTAGTATTTCTGGGCGCTGGATGGATTTACACTGTGTATTAGCCCTTTTTCTCCTATTACATGTCCTGCTCTGGGATGGGTCAGGCTTTACTCGGGATCGGACCGCCGCAAATTTGTAAATAATTTTCAATTATAATGATTATAATTCATTGCAATTATGTAGACTCCAAAAGCACTTAACATACTGAGTGAGTGTGTGTTAGTGTGTGCGTGTATGTATGTTTGGAGGGGGATATCATAACTCATCCACTACCCTAAAATGTAGATTATTTTTGCGTATCTTTGAGTGGATTATATCCATTCAATTAGCGAGTGTTGGCATTTGATGTAGTTTTAGGTAAAAGTGTTGTTGCCTATTTGGAATTATCCGCAGTCGAGAGAGAAGAACTTTCAGACTAACAACGTCAGAGTTTGATGGCCTACTACAACAATGCTTTTTTTTCTTGGGACCCACTTTTTTGAAAATGACAAACCATCGCAACCCAACAGGCATTGTGAGAGGAAAATAATGTCACATTCTGAATGTTATCATTCCCATTTCTCTGTGACTTTATTAACAGTGTATGAAAGACCTACTGAATCGGGGAATAAGGCATTTCAAAGAGACATTTGTTTGATAACTTCATGTTGTTGAAAACATGTTCAATCTTTTACTTAAGTACAAATTGAAAGAATGACCAAGATTTAGTGGTTTGTTAGTAGAGTACAAATTAATCAGGGATCCTTTTTTTGACACAAATGAGAACAAATCAACATTGTGAAGACCGTGAAGAAGACATATTTCCAGTATCTGGACGGCCCATCAGGTCACAGTTAATGAGTGATTCAAAAGCATCGAGGCCAGGCTAAAACATCCTGTTCGGACACCAGGGTTCATAGACATAAGAGCAAATGGTTTCAAAACAACACCATGTTGCCTGGCCATCGTAGTTATCTACTTATTAAAATCATTTTTCTAAAAGCTCTGTGCACTCTCAAATGTCTTCCCCTTTGGTAGAAAATCTCCGTAATAACCCCTTGTAGTTTTTGCTTTAGGGCCCCAGGCTCTGTGCGGGCTCCCCCCAGAAGCTCTGCTATAGCAAAGTAGGACTGTTGGACCTACTTTAACTGAATTGAGGAAGAAGGCCAGACAAAGGGACTAATACTCATAGGAAACCCTTATATATCTGCATCATTGCACCCAGTACCTTAAAGTCAAAGCTTGTTGGGAGTGAGTCACCCCTATGTATAGCACGCCATAACACAAACCTGACTCAATCCCTAAGTCGGTCCCTATAAATAAAAGAGACACAGGCTATATCTGTTGTTAGATTAGAAGAGGGCATGTACTAAATTATTAGGCTAATAAGATTCATATAATTAAGTGTTACTGCAGGTAAAAGCATGTTTGATTTGTTAAACATCTCTTTGATTTGTTTGATTTCTCCATCCCCTTTATGTAATGAGTGTACGCTTATCGCTTATCGCTTGTTATAGAGAAAAGGGTGACAGGTTTTGAGAGAGTGGGAGAAGGTGTGAAAGTCTGTCATGTGTCGCCCTGTTGCCACTCTGAGATCAGAAAGAGAGAGAGAAGTTCTGACTGATGGCAGGCCCTAGGACTTGAGAACACAACTTACTTTGTAGTCGACTCTTTGTCAGACTTGCTGTTCAGGTCCTCCGTCTGCTTCACTTCAAGTGCTGTGAGACAAAGGCAATTGTTCAGATGAGTCGCACTCGGCACACTCATGCACATGGCTCACACTAGGAAGACTGCCGACGTGTCACAAAAGCAGAATCTTAGTGTCTGGTCAAGTGGTGGTGTTGAATGTTCTGACTCAAAGAGGTGAAATGACAGATGCCTTGTTTTATAGCATTGAAACATTTAGAAACACACTAGTCAACATACCCCAAAAAAACTGAAATGACGTTTTAGAAGCCTTAACTTACATTTTGCAATAGCACTGAATAAATGGCTAGCCCAAAATATTCCACAAGGTCGGTATTTCACATACACAAACACCTCAGCATCAAAGGGTTTCCCGGGCTTTTGTATCATGTAAAATGGTAATTAGACGCATCGGTCTGGTTTGGATAATGAACCAGGAGCCAGCATTTTGATACTTGTTGTGAAAGGTAAATTATTTCTATCCATATATTACAAATGATTTATTCAAGCCTTGAAGTGTTGTGTAGCTCTAAATATAATGAAACCATCACACCAAGGACACCCTGTTGTCACACAATCACATGAGGCAAATCCAAATACACACACCTTTATGATGCAATAACTACTTTACAATAAATTCAGTTTGTCGGGAAATTAAATGAATTTCCCCCTCCATGTTACCCCACAGTGCTGCCATAGTAACGGTTTATCTCTGTCCTCATGTTGGACAGTGAGTTCGGTCTCCATGTTGGATGAGCGTCGCAGATCCGAACCGTGAAATCTAAACATCTGTTCCCATGACATCCTTTGTGGCGAAAAACAACATATCTAATTGCTGCAACTGAAAAGGCTTTGTCCTTTTTACTGTACGGCGGCACTTATAGCCGGCTAATTTGCCTAGCTCCAGAAGTATGTCCTAATCACTTGTATCAGTGCAGGGGAGTGAGAGAGAAGGCCGAGAATCTGTCTGTGTGTGTGTGTGTGTGTGTGTGTGTGTGTGTATGTGTGTGTTTGTGTGATACATTGTGACAGGCCACCGTCAGCGGACATGCTGGCCGCCGCCGGCAGCAGCCGCCGGTTTTGTTTGACAGCGAGGAGTTAGACACTTGCCTGGTCAGCACTCGGGCCATGTCGCTGGCACAATGACATGAGTGAAAGGACATGACAGACACAGGGAGTTTATGTGTGTGTGTGTGTGTGTGTGTGTGTGTGTGTGTGTGTGTGTGTGTGTGTGTGTGTGTGTGTGTGTGCGGGTGTGTGTGTGTGTGTGTGTGTGTGTGTGTGTGTGTGTGTGTGTGTGTGTGTGTGTGTGTGCGTGTGTGTGTGGGTGTGTGTGTGTGTGTGTGTGTGTGTCTCACCAGTGTTTTGTTCACGTTTCTTCACAAGCCAAGGACTGAGGCAAGCCCTTTGCCACAGCTCAAGTCAATAAGACAGCATTAGACCCAGCTCTGATATGACTGATGTTTGAACGTACCTGTGTGTTGGTGTCGGCCGCTGACGTCAGCCCCCTCCCGGCCCGAAGGTGTAGGGTGCCCTCTCTCTTTATGCTTACTGTCAATGGAAGAATGGAGCTCAGGGTTTGCATTTCACACACACACATACACCACACACCCAGACACACACATATAACTTACACAAACACACACACACACATACACACACACACACACACCACACACCCAGACACACACATATAACTTACACAAACACACACACACACATACACACACATACACACACACACACACACACACACACACACACACACACACCCAGACACACACATATAACTTACACAAACACACACACAGACACATACACATACACACACCAAGACAAACACATATAACGTATCCGCACAGACACATACACACACCCACACAAAGGGTTTACATTACCCACACACATAAGACACTCATCGTTCTCTTCACCCAACTTGTTGACCCAATTCTACTGAAACATGCCAATATGAGACAGTAAGGATTTCAGCTGTCGTATCAAAGACTAACCCGCTCCCACATTCCCTTGAAGTCTGTGCCGTCTTTTTAAGTATGAAAAGACACGTGACGTGCATGATTAACCATACAGGCACTTTGGGAGCCCGTGTTTGTAACGCTACTGTGAGTTTCTAACACACAACCATATCACCTATCGCTGATTGTCTTAACTAGACCCAGAAAGCACACCTTTTATCATGTGAACCACCACCATTGCACAACTCATATACAAACAGCGTAAAAAAAAAGGTTTTGCTGCGGTCGCTGCGGTTTGACTTCAATATTTGCTCCTATTTTACAGGTCACAGAGATCGCAGTGCGAGCTCCACGGTCTGCAGCAAACGCTTCCTAAAAATGTCATCTCATCCAAAAATAACTTTTATAGAGTGGCCCACATGGGGCCCCCTGGACCCCGATCAGCCCTATCACATATCCTATCAGGCCAAGTGTATCAAGGTGGAGCCATGGGGCTGGGAGGAGGGGAGGGGGGGAACCTCTCAGAAGGAGTTCCTGAGGCACACATGCATCCCAATAAAGGTCAAACGTGAGCTCAATGAGACACAGCCACAGCCTCAGAGCTCAGCATGTTGGCGTTTCAGTAAATCGTTGACAGGTCATATTAAGACTTGTACTTGTAATGTGTGACGCCGTCCACCCCGAGGGGCATTTGTACATTTCCAGTTCTTTATTACATTTTTTGTTACATATTAGCACATTGTCCTTTTTAGATTGGAGCACTCATCTGGCCGTCATAAACCGATTCATACTAGAGGTTCTCTTTCACTTTAGCGCCCGCTAGAGCCCCGCTGGGGGCTTCACAGGATGTGGGCTCCGTCCCTTACCTCTCGTCCTCAGTATCAGCGCAAACTCGCTCTCGCTTCTCCTCTTCGTCCCTGAACGTGTCTGTCTTTGACTCTCCCTCCAGGGCCACTCCCTCCAGGGCCTCGGCCTCTGTCTCCAGGGCCTCTCCCTCCAGGCGCTCTCCCTCCAGGGCCTCTCCCTCCAGGCCCTCTCCCTCCGGGGCCTCTTTCTCCAGGGCCTCTCTCTCCAGGCCATCTCCTTCCAGGCCCTCTCTCTCCAGGGCCTCTCTCTCCAGGACCTCTCTCTCCAGGGCCTCTCTCTCCAGGCCCTCTCCCTCCAGGGCCTCTCCCTCCAGGGCCTCTCCCTCCAGGGCCTCTGTCTCCAGGGCCTCTGTCTCCAGGGCCTCTCCCTCCAGGGCCTCTGTCTCCAGGGCCTCTCTCTCCAGGCCCTCTCTCTCCAGGGCCTCTCCTTCCAGCCGCTGGTGCCCTCCCCCCGGCTGCGTGGTCTGCCGGGAGCTCTTCTCGTACCCTTCTATCTGCTGGTTAAGTGCTTTAATTGTCATTTCTGGGACACGGGACAGTGGGCAGGAGAATAAGGAGAAAGGAAAAAAGAGATGAGGAGTTTGGTGGAGAAGTAGAAAACGCATGAGGTTATAATGATTTGAATTATTACATGCTGATGTACATTCTCCTTTATTTGAAACACTACGCACTCAAAATAAAGTGTTTTGGGGCTGAGTATTCTAGGAAGGAGGGGGAAGGGTTTATCGCCATGGTTACAGCCCACGGCAACTTTGTGATGTGCCTTTTTTTTTTAGGCCAGTACGTGTCGTTGAGTATGAGCATTATAATGAGTGATGTTGAATTTGAAATGCGCCACACACCATGGCGTTATACTGTAAGTATATCTGAGAAGCTTAATCCTCTCGGACGCACCAATCAACATGAACCACTCCCCAGACAGAGCTCCACACAACCACACACACCGGGGTGTTAGCGGACCGACT
>NC_079418.1:10797566-10802566 GCF_026213295.1 Gadus chalcogrammus
TAGTTATATAAATGCTACTTAACATATAAAATCTTGATTGTATTACACAGACACAAACACACACACACACACATGCATGCATAAACACAAATACATATAATAATAATAATAATAATACATTTAATTTAGAGGCGCCTTTCAAGACACCCAAGGTCACCTTACAGAGCATATAGTCATCATTCAAAACTATGTAAAACAGACTAGGAATAAAAGGAAAACAGAGGTTAAACATGAAAAATAATAATAATTAATAACACTCAAAGACGCCTAAAGTGAAGGGGGGACCTCACTAACCACCACCAATATGTAGCACCCAGTTGGGTGCACACACAAGCAAAAAAAAAATATTTGGCAAACATTCCCCTCACCAATTTTGAGTTTAATTGAAGTTTTAAGGAAGAAGCAGGAACTAACCATTATTAATGTGATAGTTATTGACGTTATATCCACAAATTCAAGGGTTAGGCTTAGGGGAAATAAACATAATTATCAAAACTATTTCTCATTCAATCTTTTGAGACATGGAGCCATTGGGAACATCTCAACTTTTCCGCACAACTGAACACTGTATATTTGTGTATCCATATGTATTATCATCTATTATAATTTCATTTTTGTGATGGCATTTCAAATATGTAAATGACCGGGGTCAATTGACCCCCAAACAGTGAATCTGACCAAATAAGAGATAATGGCTGTCTCGCGTTGTCGAGGTAATGGGAAAATCCATAGGGGCAAAAAATAATTGCTTAAAGTCTCCCAAATGCCAACACTGTCTAATTTGCCTAAAATATTCTGTTAGAGTATGGATTTTTCTATTCATTATCTAGGCTGAGTACAGTTTTGAAACTGCAATCTGAAAGTTTAAAGGAACTTTTGCCCCCCAAAAATGTCAGACTGATATCGACAAACCATTAAACTGGATGCAGCATCCCTGCTGTGTTACAGCAGAACTTCTGTCGGGAGATGGCACAGAGGCCGAGACGGAATCCAGAAACGTAAGGGGCTTGAGTGAGGCCTAGTTGTTGTTTCCTGTTTCGTTACGGAGATATCCGTCTGAAGACAAACTATTCACTCCAGTTAATGGAGCCTTTAAAATGCGATTTGGCGAAGAATGTGTAATTTTTTCTACATAGTGTTGATTTAAAACCTTTACAAACACTATTGCTTGGTCTTCGGACAGGATGTTTTAACTGGTCTTTTCAGCGGGCAAAGAATACTAGTTTTTGTTAGCTGGTAGCCAATTACAGTTTGCTGGTCCATGCATCCGCCACATGATCAGTCTAAACGATTATAAGGTCAAGAGTGAACTATTCTGTTTACCTATTGGTTTAATTTATTGTCCCATTTCGCCGTTTTACATATTTATATAGAACAAAATATTATCCAAACGTACAAACAAAGATTTCCATCTCCCCGATAAGGACTCGACAGCTAACTCTGCTTTAAAGAGATCGTTCTTTAGGGATGATTCACACTTGCTTGCTTTGCGGTGTGTGTCGTGTTCCAGTTTAACGCTCGCTTCCAGCAGCTTCCTCGCCGTCTGAGGCGTGTGAGTTTGTCCTCACTGCTGTCCTACTCATCTGTAGGCAAAGTCGGGACTAATTGCGGCCCTGCTAATTACTGTATGCCCCAATTCCAGTTGCATGCCGTATGCTGTATGCTTGCTTTTAATGAGACAGCTGGCATTATTACGCAATTACATCATTCTATTGAAACTCTCTGCCCACAGAGTAACCGATGGGTATGGAGGGAGAAAGAACGGGAGAAAGATAAAACGATATGAATGACAATAGGAGTGGCATTATCTGTGTACGTAAAGCAGCGAAACATACAATACAAAAACACACCCTGGTAGCACCACTTGCCTTAAAAGCCTACCGCAGTAATCATTGTCCTGTTCAAATATTACTGCTATCCAAGCATTATGTTTTTCTTCTGAAGAAATGATGCAAAGTCTGCCAAGAATGACTGTAAGACTGTTAGGGCCCTATCTTGCATCCGGCGCAAGTGACTTAGTCACTGGCGCATGTGTCGTTGCTAGTTTACAACTGGCGCAGAGCGTTCTTTTCCCACCACCGCCACTCGCCGGTAAATTAGGGATTGATCATGCGCCCCAAGGGGCGGTTCGGCGGAAGGAGGAGGCGTGTTCTGGCGCAAACGGTATTTTTGCCGTTTCTGAATACCATGGCGCTACTGATCAGGAAATACCTGGTTTAAAGTCAGTGGCGCGTTGTTCAGATGCTATTTTAAGGGCGCATGCATACATGCGCATGCGATGCATACGGATTGCTTGTGCACCTCGCGCATACACTTTGCTTCTCCCATCTACCTAGCCGCACATTCTTGGTAAATTATTTGGGAAAGAACAGCTGATGCAGCAGTAATAAGTTGTACTTTTAAATCAATGCATCTGCAAACACCGTACAGCAAACACATATTCTCTTGACAGAGACATCGTGTAGGCCTACATGCCCATAACTTTTAGGATTGATTAGTATTTGATAGTGAAAAACATTGTTTTACCGCGAGAGAGTGTTAAAAAGAATGAATGAATGCGGGCGCGCGTGTGTGCTCTGTTTAAACACACGCAAACTAAACACGTAACGCATAATACAATCAATGGCAATGTCTATTACCGCGGGGACACATGCATATTAGGATAGCATACAATACTGATAAGAAACAATGTTCATAATGTATTGCGTATATCATTAAATATAACCACAGTTACCGCATATCATATGTTATATCATATACGTTTTCTTTGCCGGAATTTATTTGAGGACTAGTATTTCTGAAGTTGTGGAAGAAAACCCCTTATTCCATGTGTGAATTAGGCCATATTATTTGGCAATAAACTGAGCCATTTGCAGTTTGAAATTCATGTGCATCTGTCTCATCGGAGACTGCAGACGCGCTGTCAAATATCAACTCGTCCGATTCAAATGCGCTCATGGCTCTTAAAGGGGATGGGAGCTGGCACTCTCATTGGTTTGTTGGACGTTACGCCCAAACCACACCTACGGGTAACTAGGCTGCTTCAGACCAACCCTTTTGACACTTGCGCCGCGACGCAAGTGTCATTTATCCGCCTGTAAATTAGCTATAGCGCCGTAGAACTGCCCACAAAGCTACTTGCGCTTTGCGCTTCCCACTTGCGTTTCAGACCGTTAAAATAGGGCCCTAGTCTGACTTTACATATTCCTATGTTCATATTCATATATTATAAAGACTCAAAGCTCCTCCACATGGCAGTGAGTGAAATCAGTGACCTATGATCAGAGATGGCACAGTGTGCATACTTAATGAGTGTGATCCCCCCGGGAGGAGCAAGAGGAAGTCGTTAGGAAAGGGATGTCTATATTGCTCTGTTTGCTCACACACCCACCGTCACCCCATTGTGTGTACAGGTATTGAGGAGCTGAGGAGGAATGGTTGCGCCCAAAGGACACTTCAGGATTTGGACTTCCTGTGCTCGCGGTCATTTACATTCCAGTTAGAATCGAAGGATTGATACCAATGTTCATTATTTATTAGGAATGGGGAAAAATCACTGTAGCATTGCGGTTCTTTGTACTGTCAGCTTGACTCATGTCATCCTACAGAGGGTGCCATGGTGTTATCGCCTACAGTTTGTACAGTTACAATGTGTAGAACCTGAACCCCGACTGATATGTTACAGAGAATATACAAGCGCACATAAGAATGGGAATCTTGCATCGCAATATTTACAGAATTGCAAGAAATAGATGCTAATGTGCCAATGTATATCGTCAAGAAACCATGGTGATATGGCATGGTGAGGTTCCTGCCTGTCCCTGTACTATACTAGCTACTATATATGTAGCAACAGCCGGGAAGGGAACAGAAAGCCAAAACGTGCAAAACGTTGAAAAAATGTTTACTACGTAGAAACAAATACAACAAATAGATATAATACTATTATTATAATATCATTAAAATTGAACTTTTATTTCTGACATAAATATTTCTGATATATTTATTGCTGATATCTGCACGATAAATATAATCAAAATACTCAGTTCAAATGTTTTGTATAATGTACACTTTCGGCCGTTTGTGTTTCCCAGCAACAGGTGCGTTCAAACCAAACCTAGAACACCACTCATGCACGTACACAGTCACACAGGCACCGATAGACACACACACACACAAACACACACACCACTAGGTCGTACCTGGAGCATCAATTAGTTTCTTGTAGACGTGTAGGAAGGCAGCTTCTGACTCCTTGCTCCTCTGATTGACAGCGTCGATCTAAAGCAGCGGGCAGAGCACAACCGGATTAGGGAGACAAGACACAACAGGGACTCCAGGTTCACAGCAGGCCACAGCGGGCGTCGTGGCTTGACAAGATTCGGGTGTTGATTGTTTGAGGGTGCAATCTCAGAAGAAATGGACGGTGTTATGGTGTTTGGAGTTGATACAGATGAGAGATGTGCCGTGTTTTGCGTTGGTCGATTGGTCTACATGCCTCCCTTAATGATGTGTGAAATGTGGCTGACTTTCTTGCTTATTCCGGGGTCATAGAAAGAATAATCCAGGACTTGGTGTGATTAATAACCACTCTCACTCATTGTCCCACTCCCCTCAGTCCAACCAACCAGCAAAACGACTCAAAAAGTAGGGAAATATCTAAAACAGGGGGTGTTGTTCTGCTCTTCTGGTTAGACTGCAAGAATCTTTAATGCCTGAATGAGGCACCACAACACGAGGAAACACACACAGCGACACCTGCAGTACGCCCGTGTGGAGATTTCCCCTCCCTCAACCAACAAGAAGGCTTTGGAAGATTGAACTGAAAACAGGGTGTTTATAAACTCTTACAGAGCACCATTATTCACCAAAATCTTCTAGCGGGATTCGAAAAATGTATAATTATATGATCTCAGTCACAGCTCTCAAAAAACAGAGACTATAGCGTAACCTTTGGAATCACAGTAGACTGGCTTATCTACCATTCCAGATGAATTCCT